>NC_087067.1:24483199-24515114 GCF_963678635.1 Symsagittifera roscoffensis | reverse complement strand
GGAGCTCATCTTATTCCAAGCCTGTTGCTGCCTTAAAGTCGGATCCTGTACTGGCTCGACGAAAGAAGTGCGTTTAATTCTTTGGTCTCGCACTCTTTTAAAGGTATTCTGAATCATTTTTTTGGTTCCGCGCCTTTTTGGTTGCAATTTTGGTTCATTCCAACGGCAACTGTCTAACTGTATTTCAGCTCAGCAGTCAAATATTTTTTCATTGTGGCTCAGTATTCTGTATTTAGATAGTTTTGTATCTTATGCTTAATTTTTCAAAGTGTTTGTTTTTTGTTTATTTCCGATGTTTCTATCATAAGAAGGACCGGCTACCTTCCTGCAAATGTAAATTATACCGAAGAAGAGAAATTGAATTTCCTGATTTCGTTCTATAGTAAATGGTGATTGGAAAACAGCCCCTATTAATTATTCACAATTGGTGGCATTCAGACCATAACCACCTGCCCCGAAATAAGCAAGGAATATTTCCCAAACTCACAATAATCTTCGTCTTCACTGTCATCTAAAGCATGAAGCGATACTGTAGACACTTAGCTATAGCAATACACACTTCAAAGTTCGCTTTTTTGATGAATGAAAAACAAATGATGTCAATTTCATCCGGTGATTTTCATAATTGAAACATCATCAAAGATAGAATATGCAATGCAAAATATCAAAAGAAAGAAAAAAATCAGATGTTGGGCTATCAATGATGTATGCATTTAACTTCCGGCGAGCTTTTTATTTAATTTTTTTTCAGCAAAAAAACCTATCTAGAACAACTTCCGATAGTTTTCCTGAGTTACTTTCAGCTAGCTCTCATTTCATAAATTTTTCAATCTAAAAAATCCAAAATTGGAATCACATAAAACTGTGGTTGCTATCTGCGCCTCTGTTTCCCGGAAATTGAGTGCTTTAGACCGCCTTCCCTCAATTTTACTGGCTAGTTTCTTCTAGGGAACCAAGCTCGCTTTTATTAACGACACCCATTTTTTGACCGACTAGCCCTATTTTTTGAGATAATTTTTAGCAAGTTTATGTTTGTGCTTGTTTTCTTATTTCTCTGGATTGATTTCTGAAAATACTTTTTCTAGCTTTTTGTTTGTTTGTTTGTTTAGCAGTTTATTTTAAAATTTAGACACTTAGATGAACAAACAAACAAAAGAGTTTAGCAAATGTATTTTCAGAAATCACTCCCAAGAAAAAAAAACAAGATTTGTTAGTTGCTGAGCAAGTAGCGCTAGAACATTTTGAGCACACTTAAAGATCATTTAAAAATGTATTGAAAGATTGGGCCGACCACACTTAAAGATTGGGCCGTTGCTTACGCGTCGTAATAAGGAAAATGGTCATTGACAAGAAAGCTCTATATGAAGATTAGAAAACTTATTTTCCTGAAAAATTAAGTTTATCGCCGCCTAATGAACCAATTTTTATCAAACAAAAGTAACTTGCTCGCTTAAATGCTCAAAGTTAGACTAAAAAGCAAAATTTTGAAACAGTTTTTATCGGATTTGGATACAATTTGGGGTCATTTTATTTCGCTCAAATCAAGCCTCAGGGGTGTTTACGCAGACAACGTTCCTCCCTTGGAAAAAACTTCCTGTAAAAATAATCCAGGAAGTTTGTTTTCTGTGGCTTAACTGATTTAAAAATTGCTCAATAAAATTTTATAATATTCAAAAAGGAACTTACATTTCTTGTAATTCCCAGCAAATAAGACCTTGATTATATATATAGTTTGTAAAAGACATCATTAACAGTCACATTTCCATCAGATGATATCAAGAAAAAGTTTCGTACCCTTGCATGTTAATTGCTAACTGTTTTGATTTTTGATTGTGGATTCTATTGACCTATGGAATCCCTTGTGTCTAGATTTGACGCGGGTGTCTCGAGTTGCGCAAGTCTTTAACTTACCGGAGCCCACAAAAAATTGAGGAATGTGCCTTCAAATAGTGCAATGCAGTAACAAAAGGAACACATTGGCTGTGCAAAAGACTGACAAAGTTTGAAAGCGGCGACATTTGATCGATTTTCCACCAACTGATTTTTTAGATTCTAATGACGAATGCCTCGAAAATATGGCAAATAATTGTATGTGGAACTCTGAGGTTCGAAGTTTTTTTTGTTAATAAACCAAGCTTGACCTCGTAATGAGAGAAAACAAGTTCCAAAGACAGACGATGAGCCTTAAAAAAAACTAACATCTAGAGTGGATTTTTTTAAGGTTCGGCTAGCCTTGATGTAAAAAGCAAAACAAAGAGAATGCCATGGTTCCTCAAAAAACAAGAATTTTTTTTGAGTAGGCTCATATACCAAAATTCGAATCAAATTGTTGTTCATGTGATTGTTCGCTTATCAATTTTTCCATTTTAAATACAGGGTGTTCCTAATCAATGGTATTTTTATGAAGCGATATAACTTTTGTTTGAGAAGAGATAAATTGAAAAAAAAGTTTTGCAACAGAGAGATAAAGGACCGAGATTTGTGCATCTAATAAAGTTGTTTTCATAGAAGATGTTGGAAGTGACTGCCATTTTCCACTTTGCGCAGCACGGAATCATAATCTTTTGTTCAAATTTTTCACCGCATATGCATTATTCTCGGGCGTTATCGTACTCCGGCATCCCCTAATATTAACATGAATTCGTCAAAACCTCATGGAATGGCACGATGAAACTTTTCCACAAATGACCCCATAGCCGAAAATCAAGGGGGTTAAGATCCGGATTCAAGAGTGGCCAGGGTATAGGGCTTCTCCGACTCATAAATTTTTGTTAGATTTTGTCCCTAGCCCCGTGCAGTGGCATCTTGCTCCGTCTTGCATAAACCATATGCGTCTCATGTTTTCTGTAACACTGGTGAAAAATCGTGCTCCAGCATGTTCAGATACGAATCCTGGTTCAATGTTATTGATCGTCTCTGTTGCTCTACGAGCGAAAACGGGCCAAGTACAGTTCCTTAAAGAACACCCATCACACATGACTTTCTACTGACCCTGACACTTGCATTCGACACACTCTGTGGGGTTAATTAAACTCCATCTCCAATCGTTTTGAGAATTAAGGGAGCTGTCGAGCACCCATCACTTTTATTCACGAGAAAATCACCTGTGCATGTTCAAGAACCAGAAACCGAATTTAATACCCAAACTGAAGTTTATTTTCGCAGCTCCCACAAGTCTCCAGGTTATGGTGCAACTCTTTCCCAGATTGGTTGCCGGCTGCTTTGGCTACCGAATCTTTAGGATGAATATCATAATAGTGTATAATATGGCATTGGCATCGTTTTTTCCTGGTTACAATTCCTGGTGCCTTTTCAATTCCGTCCTTCAATTTTTGACCACCCACCTCGTTCTTGGAATCAACTCCACACTCTGACAAACTGTTTAGTTTGAAGTGTGGATGCAGCCCGTAGTCAATTGAGAAATCTCAAATAAACCTCCTGCGGACTTCAGTTGGGCTTCCATAAATAGTGAATAAACAAACAAATCATTTTTTTTCTTCTACAGTAAAAAAAAACAACTCGCTGTTTGCATTCGCGTATCGAACAAACAATTTGAAGATGTGAATTGGTTGGAAAATGCGGGTGATTTTTATGAAATTGAGCTAATCAATGCAGCTTTGATAAGTTATTGAGTCTACGCTTCTTTTGCTTATTATCTCAAGGTTTGAAGTAAAAAGGAGAGACTGTTATAAAATGAAAAGCTTTTATTTAAATACAGTTCATTTGAGACTTTAGACGGTTAGTTTTCATTTCTTTTTTGACTTGAGAAAATGGTTTCTTGAAGTTTTTTATTGATACCTTCTCCATCTCCAAGTGAACTATTTGAATACTATCTACATTTGAATAGTTCTCAATGAATGGCTCATCCAAGAGCTCTTCTTTTAAATTGTTCAGAAAATGATCTTGTTTTTCTATTTGTTCTCTACTGTTCAACTCTTCTAAAATTGGTTCTCGTTCGTAAAAAATAGGAACGTATTCAACTTTTTTAATTACTAAAATCCTTGTCGAAGGACACCGAATACCCGAAAATTAAATAATGTAATCAAAAATCAATATTTGAAAACTCGTAATAAACGCTAACTAATAATAAGCGCTAAGTTCAGTCAGCTATGGACAATTAAAACGACTTTGATTGGTTGTGAAGTTCGGACCATGCAGTCCTTCGGCCATGAAAAAAGGGTGTCAGGACAAAAGATACCATACCAAAATCGGGTTCGACCTAGTCATTGAGGAAATATGCAATGTGGCAACCAAACTGGATATTTCACAAAACGATCTCGAAAAATTAGACGAGCTAACTGCTTATTTCCAATAAACGTACATTAGAGGGATTTGATTGGCCGAAAAACACTTTTTCCTATTTCTCTTTGGAACCATTATCAAAATGCTGTGTGTGGTCTAGCCCGAACCACAAATGCAGTTGAAGGGTGGCATCTAGGTGTAACCGCTTTGTTTCAAGGCAGGCATCCTTCAATACATACGTTTCTCGAAAAAATTCAACTGGATTCCTACAATCAAAATTTCAACATTTTGAAGGCATCCAGCGGCATTATCAACTTATGCCGGAAGAAGTACCGTGATCTGAATGAAAAAGTTCAACAGATAACAAGTTCATACACAGACTCTAACTTATTGTCTTTTATCCGTTCACTTGCCCATTTATCCTAATGAATTTTGTTTTAGTTTTTGCCTAATTTTTCCTAAATTCAAATTTGTTTGATCAACTTTTTCATAGACGTCTCCTTAAACCCTCCCAGAGAACGCCGAAACGCAATACTACGACTCGCATTTGAAAATGCTGTCTCTAGCAATTGGATCCCAGAACAATTGCTCTTATTTACGGGACGCTAGGTTGGGGGTAGGGGCCTGACGGCCCTTTGAGTATTGCGCCTAGTGAAAAAAAGTTGATCTAAATTGAGAATTGATATTTTTTATCAAATAGAATGGCAAGTGATTCGTAATGAAAATGATTTCAAAGCTTTAGAATTTTGCAAAAAAAAAACTCAATTTCAATTTTGTACCGACTTGAGTTGTCTGGAAAATCAGGCCATTTTTGGCAAAGTTGGTTTGGATTAATTGGAAATCCTTTTCAAGTTCAATTATAGTCTAAGCTGTTTCGAAGTTTGAGTTTCATTTTAAAGGCCAAGTGATTAGCAAGGTCATTTATGTTCGAGATTTGTGCAGCAAAAATTTTGCCGTTTCTTTGATTTTAACTGACGCTTTGTTTTTGCTTTGATCGATTAACCGCTTTATTTTCAATTCTCAGGTTCTTTGCTATTTTATTATGGTATCTTATGTCGTGGGCGATTTTAGAACGAGGTATCTTTTGCAATGGTATCTTATTGACTGGGATCTTCTCGTTTGGGATCTTAAGTTAAGGGATCTTTTGTCATGTAACCGAAAAAAGATACCAGACAAAAAAAACACAGTCGTCTGCGTCTCCAACATTATAAATTTCTCCGACTACATTGAACTTAATTCCCGGCTTGTTCAATAAAAACGGACATTTGTGGGATGTAGCAGTAATCAAAGGATACTTCTCAGCGGTTTTAGCTCCATCAATTAATTGGAATTTTTGCATGTAGCGGTGGTTTGGAAGATTCTCTTAAGAGTTCCGGAAATAAACATAAGCATCCCGTAAGTGGAGTAGAAAATTTCTTAGAAAGTTTCTAACTTACCGGAGCCCACAAAAAATTGAGGAATGTGCCTTCAAATAGTGCAATGCAGTAACAAAAGGAACACATTGGCTGTGCAAAAGACTGACAAAGTTTGAAAGCGGCGACATTTGATCGATTTTCCACCAACTGATTTTTTAGATTCTAATGACGAATGCCTCGAAAATATGGCAAATAATTGTATGTGGAACTCTGAGGTTCGAAGTTTTTTTTGTTAATAAACCAAGCTTGACCTCGTAATGAGAGAAAACAAGTTCCAAAGACAGACGATGAGCCTTAAAAAAAACTAACATCTAGAGTGGATTTTTTTAAGGTTCGGCTAGCCTTGATGTAAAAAGCAAAACAAAGAGAATGCCATGGTTCCTCAAAAAACAAGAATTTTTTTTGAGTAGGCTCATATACCAAAATTCGAATCAAATTGTTGTTCATGTGATTGTTCGCTTATCAATTTTTCCATTTTAAATACAGGGTGTTCCTAATCAATGGTATTTTTATGAAGCGATATAACTTTTGTTTGAGAAGAGATAAATTGAAAAAAAAGTTTTGCAACAGAGAGATAAAGGACCGAGATTTGTGCATCTAATAAAGTTGTTTTCATAGAAGATGTTGGAAGTGACTGCCATTTTCCACTTTGCGCAGCACGGAATCATAATCTTTTGTTCAAATTTTTCACCGCATATGCATTATTCTCGGGCGTTATCGTACTCCGGCATCCCCTAATATTAACATGAATTCGTCAAAACCTCATGGAATGGCACGATGAAACTTTTCCACAAATGACCCCATAGCCGAAAATCAAGGGGGTTAAGATCCGGATTCAAGAGTGGCCAGGGTATAGGGCTTCTCCGACTCATAAATTTTTGTTAGATTTTGTCCCTAGCCCCGTGCAGTGGCATCTTGCTCCGTCTTGCATAAACCATATGCGTCTCATGTTTTCTGTAACACTGGTGAAAAATCGTGCTCCAGCATGTTCAGATACGAATCCTGGTTCAATGTTATTGATCGTCTCTGTTGCTCTACGAGCGAAAACGGGCCAAGTACAGTTCCTTAAAGAACACCCATCACACATGACTTTCTACTGACCCTGACACTTGCATTCGACACACTCTGTGGGGTTAATTAAACTCCATCTTCAATCGTTTTGAGAATTAAGGGAGCTGTCGAGCACCCATCACTTTTATTCACGAGAAAATCACCTGTGCATGTTCAAGAACCAGAAACCGAATTTAATACCCAAGCTGAAGTTTATTTTCGCAGCTCCCACAAGTCTCCAGGTTATGGTGCAACTCTTTCCCAGATTGGTTGCCGGCTGCTTTGGCTACCGAATCTTTAGGATGAATATCATAATAGTGTATAATATGGCATTGGCATCGTTTTTTCCTGGTTACAATTCCTGGTGCCTTTTCAATTCCGTCCTTCAATTTTTGACCACCCACCTCGTTCTTGGAATCAACTCCACACTCTGACAAACTGTTTAGTTTGAAGTGTGGATGCAGCCCGTAGTCAATTGAGAAATCTCAAATAAACCTCCTGCGGACTTCAGTTGGGCTTCCATAAATAGTGAATAAACAAACAAATCATTTTTTTTCTTCTACAGTAAAAAAACAACTCGCTGTTTGCATTCGCGTATCGAACAAACAATTTGAAGATGTGAATTGGTTGGAAAATGCGGGTGATTTTTATGAAATTGAGCTAATCAATGCAGCTTTGATAAGTTATTGAGTCTACGCTTCTTTTGCTTATTATCTCAAGGTTTGAAGTAAAAAGGAGAGACTGTTATAAAATGAAAAGCTTTTATTTAAATACAGTTCATTTGAGACAACATGTAGTACATTGTTTAAGTAATTTTTAAATGGTTCTGCATGGACAATTAATTAATCCAAAAATTTTTCGGAACTGAGAGAAAAAATTGTCAGCTAATAAAAAAATTTCCCTGAAAAATGCAATTCAAAAAATTCTTGCTATGTTGCCATTAAGGAATTAATTTGTTTGTTGGAAATGTTTTGTCGCTGCATTTTCACCGTATCAAACAAAACTTTTATGAAGCTAGGGGACAGATCTAGGGTTTTTCTTGAGGGGGATTTTCTCAAAAAAATTCATCATGAAAAAGCCAAGCATCAATAATATTGATCAGTTAAACTTTGCATCGCGTGACATAATGCAAATAAAAACAATTTCAATCAAATCGGTTAGTTTTTATTTCTTTTTTGACTTGAAAAAATGGTTTCTTGAAGTTTTTTATTGATACCTTCTCCAACTCCAAGTGAACTATTTGAATACTATCTACATTTGAATAGTTCTCAATGAATGGCTCATCCAAGAGCTCTTCTTTTAAACTGTTCAGAAAATGATCTTGTTTTTCTATTTGTTCTCTACTGTTCAACTCTTCTAAAATTGGTTCTCGTTCGTAAAAAATAGGAACGTATTCAACTTTTTTAATTACTAAAATCCTTGTCGAAGGACACCGAATACCCGAAAATTAAATAATGTAATCAAAAATCAATATTTGAAAACTCGTAATAAACGCTAACTAATAATAAGCGCTAAGTTCAGTCAGCTATGGACAATTAAAACGACTTTGATTGGTTGTGAAGTTCGGACCATGCAGTCCTTCGGCCATGAAAAAAGGGTGTCAGGACAAAAGATACCATACCAAAATCGGGTTCGACCTAGTCATTGAGGAAATATGCAATGTGGCAACCAAACTGGATATTTCACAAAACGATCTCGAAAAATTAGACGAGCTAACTGCTTTTTTCCAATAAACGTACATTAGAGGGATTTGATTGGCCGAAAAACACTTTTTCCTATTTCTCTTTGGAACCATTATCAAAATGCTGTGTGTGGTCTAGCCCGAACCACAAATGCAGTTGAAGGGTGGCATCTAGGTGTAACCGCTTTGTTTCAAGGCAGGCATCCTTCAATACATACGTTTCTCGAAAAAATTCAACTGGATTCCTACAATCAAAATTTCAACATTTTGAAGGCATCCAGCGGCATTATCAACTTATGCCGGAAGAAGTACCGTGATCTGAATGAAAAAGTTCAACAGATAACAAGTTCATACACAGACTCTAACTTATTGTCTTTTATCCGTTCACTTGCCCATTTATCCTAATAAATTTTGTTTTAGTTTTTGCCTAATTTTTCCTAAATTCAAATTTGTTTGATCAACTTTTTCATAGACGTCTCCTTAAACCCTCCCAGAGAACGCCGAAACGCAATACTACGACTCGCATTTGAAAATGCTGTCTCTAGCAATTGGATCCCAGAACAATTGCTCTTATTTACGGGACGCTAGGTTGGGGGTAGGGGCCTGACGGCCCTTTGAGTATTGCGCCTAGTGAAAAAAAGTTGATCTAAATTGAGAATTGATATTTTTTATCAAATAGAATGGCAAGTGATTCGTAATGAAAATGATTTCAAAGCTTTAGAATTTTGCAAAAAAAAACTCAATTTCAATTTTGTACCGACTTGAGTTGTCTGGAAAATCAGGCCATTTTTGGCAAAGTTGGTTTGGATTAATTGGAAATCCTTTTCAAGTTCAATTATAGTCTAAGCTGTTTCGAAGTTTGAGTTTCATTTTAAAGGCCAAGTGATTAGCAAGGTCATTTATGTTCGAGATTTGTGCAACAAAAATTTTGCCGTTTCTTTGATTTTAACTGACGCTTTGTTTTTGCTTTGATCGATTAACCGCTTTATTTTCAATTCTCAGGTTCTTTGTTATTTTATTATGGTATCTTATGTCGTGGGCGATTTTAGAACGAGGTATCTTTTGCAATGGTATCTTATTGACTGGGATCTTCTCGTTTGGGATCTTAAGTTAAGGGATCTTTTGTCATGTAACCGAAAAAAGATACCAGACAAAAACAACACAGTCGTCTGCGTCTCCAACATTATAAATTTCTCCGACTACATTGAACTTAATTCCCGGCTTGTTCAATAAAAACGGACATTTGTGGGATGTAGCAGTAATCAAAGGATACTTCTCAGCGGTTTTAGCTCCATCAATTAATTGGAACTTTTGCATGTAGCGGTGGTTTGGAAGATTCTCTTAAGAGTTCCGGAAATAAACATAAGCATCCCGTAAGTGGAGTAGAAAATTTCATGCGTTATACCGCCAGAACAAAATTTCTAATTCGAACTTGATCCTTTCTCCAGTAAGTTTTGATAAATTGAAGCTAGCATTGGCACAAACGAATGCCGTGGTTGCTTAACGTTGATTATTTGTGAAGCCCTAAAAAAGAAGTTTAAGTGAAAGGACGAAGCGTTCAACTTTTGATATAATGTGATATATTGTTTACTGGAATCATGGACAGAACATTGAACCAAAATCATCAAAAAAAATTTCAAGAATGAAAAATCTCTCCCACTGATGCTGACGTTGATTGCGGGAAAATTAAGAGGCAACCTCATACAAAGTTCGTATTCTTGGATTGTTAAGAATCAAAAACACGTGTGAACCGGACTGACCAAATTTCAATCTGCTCCTCGACTTGTTCTGCAATCGTTCGTTCATTTCTTTTTCCTCTGACTTCCCAGTCGCTTCAAATAATCATAATTATTTTTTTTCAGGCTCACAATCAAAGAAGTAAAAAGTGTTCCCGCACTCATAAAAATGGTTTCGGATCGATTTAAATTGATTTTAAATCGATTTTAAATTGATCAAAATTGATAAGCAATGTACATTTTACGAATTTAAGTGGATTTTAAATCGGTTCAAATCAATCTTTTTTGAAAATTTTGGATCGGTTTAAGTGTCTAAAAAATCAAATTAAATTGATTTTTTTTGATAACACGGCAAAAAAGTTTAAGCTTGAAAATATGCATTGAAATTTTAGAAAATCATCAATGTAAATCAGTTTGTGGGAAAAAACCTATGTAAAAACTCAGGAAATTGGTTAAAAAAATTAAGTTTTGATCTCAAGAATAGGCAATTGAAGCTAGAAAATCATGAAAATAAAAACTTATGAAACGAATCCAAAAAAGGGTCAACATAGATTAGATTTTGAACTCAAAATATTTAAAGAAATCATAGAATATTATTGATATTATGAAAACTATTTGGTCTTTTTATTATGCAAATATCTGCTATTGATGAAAAATTAAAAATGATGAGCAATAAATCTTTAAAGCACCTTAAATGCAATACAAATTCGAAGCTGATGAAATTCAAATGAAAAAAGTCGATTTAAAAACATAAACCGCCTAAAAATAAAAATAAATTAAGACAGGAAAAACAGAATTAAGCAAATTTAAAATCCAATTGAATCAATTTTTTTTAGCTGGGACTTAAGATCAATTTAAATCGATTTTTATTATATTGGTAATTATATTTCTAGATTATATTGGTATTTTTGAGAGGTTAGAGAAGAGAAAGAGGTAACTGTTTTCAATCTGTATTACGTTTTCTCTGGTTGAACCTATGAATACTTTCAGCTCTACAAATTATCATAAGTTTTAGTAATGGATCATGGTTGTTTGTTTCTAAGTATTTTACAGTGATAAAAATCAAGGTATATAATAAATACTTTAAATACTTGTTTTGAACTGGTTCCATATTGGCAGATTTCAACTCCAAAAATCAAGCTTTGATCTGATAGCTACTTAGTCTGAACATGGCAAAGACCTCGAATCTAAAGCAAAAACCCTTGATTTCTAGATGAGTTCAGTCAAAATTCAAAGCATTAAGTAATCATTGAGCTTGAGTTAATTTAAAAAGTAAGATTAGGTCCAAGAACATAAAATAATCAATGACTTCAACTGCAAAAACTCAGAAATGGTTTGAACTGATCTAATCAACCGTTGGACTACCAACAGCCCTGATCTCAGTAGCCCATATCCTGCTATCCTGTTTTCCGTGTCGCAGACTTGTTTTCCCCCATCAGCCCTACGGGGTAGGCCGAATTACGATTCTCTACCTAGCTAAGTAATCAATGACTGCAAAAAGTTGAAATATACAAAAATATATACAAAGAGCAATGTGCCAAATCTGAGCTAATTTTGCATGCAAATTTGATGTTTTAGGTGAGCATGAGACATATTTTCAGTCTGAAAAATTAACTTTGCATTTTGAAATTCTCTGAAAGAGATAGTTTGGTCTTTTTAGAAAACTCATGAGAGATTGGCGACCAATCAATGAATCTACAATGATGAATCTACAACGCCATTTTTGAGCTTTACGAGCATAAATAGTTCCTTGCTTGAAAATCTCTGTCAGATGGTTCATTGTAAACTATCGGTGTTCGTCCACATTTTAGAAAACACTTAAATTTGGGAAATTCCGAGCTGGTTTAATTCAGATTTAAAAATTGTTGATTTAAAACAAATTTTTTCGGTGCCTCTGATGATGTCGAATTTGAATTTAAAAATTTGACAACCCTAGTCCCCCTACGTTTTGAGAAAGTGCATTTTTTTCGGAATTCTTTTACGAT
The DNA here is from genome assembly GCF_963678635.1 of Symsagittifera roscoffensis. Lineage (NCBI taxonomy): Eukaryota > Metazoa > Xenacoelomorpha > Acoela > Convolutidae > Symsagittifera > Symsagittifera roscoffensis. Next base: position 24,503,005 of record NC_087067.1, on the reverse strand, counting down.
CGATGAAAATCTTAGCGTAAATAGTTCTTTTTGTTTCTGAAAGCGTACTCCCATAAAAAGACTCCTTCCTGCCATACTCTTTTTTAAGTGCTACCAAAAAAGTTAAAGATAACTCCGTGTCTACTCACCTTCTACTCCAAAATATGAAATAATTCTGCTCCAAAATATGACCCCTCAATTCGTGTTAGTTTTTGAGAGACGGTTTTTTTAATGATTTCCTAATAAAATTTGGCTGACAATTTCGTAGATTGGAAACAAAAAATCTCTCTGCTTAAAAACTCAAATTTTTCCATAAGTATCATGGGATTTGGTCAAAGTATTTAAGCATCTAGTGAAAAAATGGTGGCTCAAAATCTGTAGCTTTTGAGACAAATTGGTTTTCATGACAAAATAAAATCAATGAAGGAATATTTTTTATATTCTTAAATTTTTAGCCTGCCTCAACAGGAGTTCAATATTATTTAGCATGTTATGGAAAGATATGATGGCTCAAATCTTCACATTTTTTTGAAATATATCATTTTTTTAGATAGCATTTAATTTGAATTTAAGAGTAATTTAATTAGCGTGTTGCTAAATGTTACTAGAATAGCGTAGGCTTTCAAAGAGAGTTTAATACTCCTTTTTGAGTTTATTACTCCTAATTTTCTTGTGAACTTAAAAACATTGATAAACATTATCTGTTTAAGATATTCGTTTGATTTTGTTGATATCATGTTGAGTACTTCTTTGGAAAAAGCAATTCTTTCTTTCTTTAAATTGATTTAAATTAGGTAAGAAATTTGGCATAGCGATTAGATAACACCAAGCACAAAATGTGATTTTTTTAAATTTCCAGCTGGAAAACCCACATGAATAAAACTCTCGAAATAGGTATTGAAGAATTGTGAATCTAAATTTCATTGCAGTTAACAGACAGCAGGCTTAAGCAAAAGTGGCTGTTATTAAATTGATTGATTAAACATATTTGGTTTTGATTAAAGCCAGGCTGTGTATCGACTAGCATAAGACTCGAATCGCATAAATGATGAAATATGTATTGACTGGCTTAAAAATTTGAAACAAAAAATGCATTTATTGTCAATATAAATTTTTTTATACTCAAAAAAGTACGATGAATCAAAGTTTTTGAAAAGTTTCAGAATTTGCGCGGCGATCAGTTTCAGTCCAAGCCATTACAAGTCGGTGTGACTGACTTATGTATTTAGGAACTCCATGTGATCGGCTGATGCTTGATTTATCAATTGCTCAACAATCTATTCCTCAAAAATATTAGTTTCTATTCGATTCGATTTATAACGTTCTTTTCTGCTACTGTGAAAAAAGATTAATTAAAGAAATAATTAGTACATTTTGAAGTTTGTGAATATTTATGCCAGTCGAGATTTATATGCTACTCGAGCTGTCAACTTGGGCCATTCTAGCATTGAATTTTTGAACTTTTTAAAAAAATCCCAATTGACTCAGAGTCCAAGAAAATGCTTTTTTGCCTAAAAAATTTCATCGCCAAAAGGCGTTTAATCTGAATCTGAGAAAAGCGTTGAAATTTCTACGTCATTTGTACACATCATACTCAAAACTTTTATCTGTCAAAATATGATAGCTTTTGAGCCAATGGCTTTTTACTTAAGCATAATAATTGAAGAAGGTAACAATTTGAAATAGGTTTATTTTTATTGCTTTCACAGTTTGATCGAAGAATTCGATCTTTTCTATGATACTTCTACTGATTTTCAAGTTTCTGAATCACAAAGAGAAGGTATTCAAGAGATATGCATTGATTGTTATTTAGCAGTTTGAAGTATCAAGTAACATTTAAGGTGATGGTTTTGATGATAAATACATGTATACATACATTACTTCGCCAACCCTAAAAATGACGTTAATCTTTTTGCTTTCGCGGTTTAAAAATAGAACAATAACAGCCCGTTTTTAATGAAATTTCAATGAAATTTCTCAAAAAGGAAAGACGATTTTCAAAAAAACTGACCACAATTTTTTGGACACTTTTCTTCGACCAACCAAATTAATTTTCGAAGCTTACTGCGTTGAGGGTAGGATCTAGGATTTTTGTAGAGGGGAGGATTTTAAAAAAAAAATGTCAAAAAATTTGTAAAAAATTTTTGTAGGTTGACCATAAGTTTTTTGCGAGCGCTTCCAGAACAGAATAAAAAATCAAAAACCCTATTTAATTGAAACTAATCTGCGCCTGAGGCAATTTGTTGCAAAAATTCCTTTGGAATAACCTTAAGTTGGCGGAGTCTTTCGAAAAACTTTAGTAGTCATCACCAAAAATAAATGTCATAAAATAGATACCGCAACAATTCGCAACAAAAGTCAGCTCGCAACAAAATCAACTCGCAAAATTTAGCTAAAGCGACAATTCGCAAAATTTGACTATTAAATTTAAAACTCGAGAAAATTATTTATGGGCGCCAGTGGGTGTGCTACGAGTGCATCGCCGTCTCATGGCAATAACTGGCTCCGAATTCCATATAAATTCCTACCCTCTGTTGGCAAGCTCGCAACACGTTGGCCTGAAATCACTTGCTTCCCTGAAACATCTCTAATTCTGGAACTGCGAAGTAACCATTTAAAATCTTTAGTGAACAAGCGTTATTTTCATCAGCACATTAATTTGAAATCAGCTTGTTTTTTTTTCTATAAGAAACCATAAAACAAAAAGTGAACACTGCAATCTTTCAAGATTCAATTAAAAGAAATTCACTACTAGAAAATTATGGCTCAAAAAATGGTTAAATATCTAGAAGTTCTTGAAAAAAATAGAAACAAAAGGACAAAAAGTTGGTTGTTCACAGCTAAAAAATTAAATTCATCTACGACAATCCTATTACTGTTCATGATTTCAATGCGTTTTGCTACGACATTCCTATCATAACTGCTAACTTCTTTGAAGCAAAATAGTGCGTTCAATTAATAAAGAGAAAACTTCGCTTGACAGAAATCCATAGCAGTTTTTTTGGAGCGTTTCGAGCTGATTTCAAAAAGATTACTTTAATTACGCAAATAATTTTGGCAGAAACCACACTAAGTACACATCAAATAAATTGTGAAGCCAAACTCAAAAAAATGTCTCTTCTTTAGTGAACTTAAGAATAATTGGGAAATTCAGGCGGACAAAGTTATTTTTTAGGCGCGCCGTTACACTCCAAACTCTGTAGTTCGTGAGTTTTATATGGATTTTGCAACAAGCCAAAATGAGATTCAGTGCTGAATCCGCAATATTGCGACTTCTCTATCTTCTTTGCTTATTTGAATTCCACAAACAAATAGTTAAATATTTCACAGCACTAAATAAATCCAAAAACAACCATAATTGCGGAATCCAAAACAGTAATTGCTGAATCCGGAACGGTTTGTGGAGTCCACAAAAAGACAAAAAAAATTGTATAGTTAAGTTGCACTATTGCAGAATCCGCATTTTTTAAACCATTATAGTAGCGTTTTTTTTATTAATTTTTTTTGCTTTACCAGGTGGTCAACGCGGATTTTTTCTGCAGCTTTCGATAAAGCCAATCCTGACTATAATCACAAATTTCAGAATGAGATGCACGGGAGAACTCGTGTATCACTTTCAGGATATCAGATGAAAGCAATCATTTTATATACAGACTATCAGAAAAATGGATGCAAATGGTAAGCGGTTAAGTAACACTGATGACGAAGTTACATGATAGGTCCATCTGCTGTACACGGTTGACGCATGGTGCAAACTTCAACTGGACATCAATTTCTGGCAACTCAAAGTGACCCTCTGGTTTTTCCTCATTGTTTTTGGCCTTGAGCTCTTAGGGTTTGTTCAGGTCTAGGTTTTTTGGCTTCCTTGAATAAAAACTTTGCGATATCGTTGGGCAGTGATTCTCCAACTTGTTTCCTTGGTTCGTTTTCTTGTTTTCCTTGGTTAGGTTCCGTCACCAGAACGAATTGTGCACTGGGACACATCGCAACCCTTGATAACGATAGTACCTTTTTTCGACTTTCCCAGCAAGTTTGAAAAAGATCAGCAAGTCCCTATGCAGCCGTCTGGGGTAAGCGATAGGTTCTTGTTTTTTGAATTTTTTCTGCTGTTACTGAAGCATCAATGGTTTTTCAGATTTTTTCCTAATTTCATTGGTGCTTCGTTTACTAGTCTGTCTTCTGGGACGCTAAAGATAAAGCTTACGGGCTATTCAGAATACATAATGTTTACACACCAACCGCTGAATTTTGATAGTTTTATAGAATTTCCCATTTTCCCTACTGTTCGCATCAAGAAAACTTTTTTCTTGGCCCGATAATTTCTACTCACCATGATAGGTATAAAAGAAGACTGAATAAAAAGATAAACAATGAATGAAATAAGGAATGGCTTGGATTGTTGACTGATGGATTCTAGTCATGGTTTAACTAACTAACAACTTTTTTTCCTACGACACAGATTGGAGTGTTGCAAAGCAAAAAACTGAGAAACTATCTTATTGGTCATGATCCAATTGAACCTGGTGTTAATATTTGTACTGATTTAAGTGAGTTTTGGAGTGCACTCTAACTTTGATGTACGCATTCGCCGCTGATTCTAAAATTGAAATCATTCAACTTCAAACTGTGATCAAAATTAATTGTCCTCTTTCATTTCATATCAACTCAAATAAACACTTAGCTTGCTCCAAGAAAACTTCGAACGCTTAAAACTAATATCCCAATATTCTTGTGCCTCAGTCGCTCTACTAGCCTCAACATAGGTAAAATACGCACCGCCGAAAACAGTAACCTCTTTGCTAGCACCCCCGCGACCTGATGCAATCAAGAAATGGGCTTCCCCATACCCATCTGCGATAGATCCCTTCAGCCCTATCCTTTGTTCACATGCAACCAGCACTTCATCAGTACCAGCAAACTTCAAGCTACCTGGTTTTGTATAATTCAGCACCACAAAATCCAAACTTTCATGGCTTAATTTATTTGGGAGAGATCGGTGTTCCGCATCGCCCCAATATTTGATCAGTTGAGACACCAGGTAGATCTTTATAAAGTATTTATAGGAGTCCAGAAGAGATTTATAAAAAAAATTAAATACCGATGCGACTGAAATCTATAACGTAATCATTTCCATAATCTTAGATCAGAGCCATAACCCTGAAACAGCCGGAGCGCTTTCTCGCACGTAAGCTGACAAAACATGGGCTTTTTTATCAACCTAATTTCGATATAGAGAATCGGCAAAAGCATCTTCCGATATTTGCCAAAATTTAGATGGCTAAAGGAACGAAAAAAAGTTCTGGCGGGGCGATCCAGACAAAATATATTCGTCTGTCAGGCTCAACGCGCACAGATTTTTGTTCAGCATATGATGACATGCCATGAAGTGTCGAGTAAGTTTGTGAATTTCACTCAACATGGAAGTGAGCAACCCATGAGCTAAAGAAGGTCGTTGATCATGTGTCAAAGTTGTTTTTTATGAATCGAAGAGGACATATTATCCGCTCGAGAAAAATAAATGCCTGATAAAAACACAAACGACAAGAAAATTTTTTCTTACGGGGTGCGGGAAGAGCTCATGAGTCGTGCAGCCAGTCATAGCCGTGTCGGGATCCATGATAGGGGTTTTCTTATTTTTGGATGCAGTTATATATTTAAAGATTCAAAGATTCAATAAGTATTATAAGTATTATATATATATATAAAAATAGTTCGCTATGACAATGTTTAAATATACTTAGGGGGCAAAAGAATTTTGAAAAAATTTTATTGTCATTGTTTTTTAACTTTTTGTGTTTTTAATGCTTGTTCCCGAATGATTTTGAAAAACAGTACAGTAGTTGATAAGCAAACTATTTCATTCTCTATTTGAACAATAAAAATTATTCCTCAATTTGACAAAAAAATTAGCGAAAAATTAACCGGCATGAGAACCGGAAACCCAAAAATTGAAAAACGCTGATCGTTTAAACTTTATACAAACTCTTGACATAGAACGTGATTACAGATAAAGCATGACGCGCTGAGTAAACAGAACAGTTCAAAAAAGTAACCACTCAACAACGGCTGTTTAAATCGAAAAAACTATGAAACGAATTGGCCCTTTCAATCAAAATGTCACAACCATTTTTTTTCTGAATGAGCATCCACGGTCATAGGTAACATGAGGCTTAGCATTTGTTCGTATTTTTCACTGACAATCAAAAAACCTTGGCTCGTATTTTCTGCATTTGTTTATTCTAGCTAGCTGTTGATTAAGCTGGTTATATAAAATTGTTGAGTCCGCTCACAACCTATCGAATCAATAGGTTTCAATTGTCGCTCGATTAAAATGTGGTACAATAACTTATCAGGTAATTTATAAGTGAGATCATAAACAGCTATCAATTCCCCCTCAACTGTTCAGGTGAGATTCATTCAGTATTCTGCCGAGCGCAAATGCTAGCCATTTAAGGCCTACAGTTTTCTCTTCTCATCATAATTGTTAGGGACCCAGTTGTCATACTTGTATCTCAAAAAACTTTCGACCTTTTATGCTTATATGATAAGTTTTGCTTTTCTCTGAAAAACGTTTTTACATTTCAATTGGTTGGCCTTAGGAATTTCAACAAACCATCTAAAAAGTTGGCCTCTTATTGCAATAGGGGAAAAAACGAACAAGATCTTCTTTTGGCAATTATAGACTAAAAGACCATAAAGTGTTCTTGTTCGTACAAAACGTTTCTTATCTGCAAACGCACAACACCAACCTGATATCGCTTCATCAAAACTAGTAGCTTATCATTGACGTAATTAGATGGAAGTTAGATGGAAAGTAGGTAACTTGAAGGTGTCTGGCCAATAATTGTTTCAGAGTTCAGAAAGTCGACTGTGTTCCAGCTTCAAAAACTTGAAATCACTACGCGCAAAAGACATTCGATTGCTGCAGTTGACCATTGTTTTGCCAAGAGTTTTTCTATTGTATTTTTGCCATGTATCTATTTGAATTTCCAAATCAGTTGTTGACTGGTTTCAGGTGACTCCGTTTTGCAACATCTCAGACAAACTTATTGTTATTTTGACTAAGTGTTTCTCATTTTTCAGCAGAACAAAGCATTTAGACGTTTTGGAATTTCCACGAAGAAAAAATTGATCCTTGTATTTGGATTGGACAGTACTACCTAAACCATGGTTCCATTTTCCAAAAATGCTTGTGATGCTAGACGAGGTTCTGCTTGCTTTCTCGAAACTACTGCGGCTGCAACGTCGAAAATACCCACCATATAGATTCGGAAATCAGAAAACAGCTTTCTAATTTGACGCTTTTTGCAGCGGCTATTTCAAAAATTTCAGAATTTTCTGATGTGTGTTAAATACGAGGAAATAGGCTTGGTTTTTCCCAACACAGCTCCCGCATTGTTTGGAACAGTACGTGTCCAATTGCCAAACTCGATGAACTTGCAGAAGGAGGTAAACATTTCGAGGAAAAATAGATTTTGTCTACGCATTCGCCTCGCTTTGTCCTAACTTAAAAATTCTCATAATGACTGGTTTTTTCGAGAGCTTCGCACATATGTTCCTAGGGATGTGTACAAATTTGCTCACGTCAAGCTATGGCATTACGTCGGATTTTACCGTGTTCCCATAAGATGGACCCGAAACTTCATAGTAGATTTTCACCACCTTCTAGTAGTCAAATAAATTAAAATCTACTCTCACTCTCAGTAATTTCTTGCGTTTGGCTAAACTCTCTCTCAAAAAGTCATCGGCGCCTTGGTGGTGATGCATCCATTGGTTGTTTCCAGAATGTTTTGAGATCATAAGAGGTGAGACTCAATAAAACCCTCATACAATAAAACCCTCATACAGCTTCTTCAGGCCTAACATACGTAACTGTATCTTTTTGGGAAGACTGCAAGAACTTTGCCAAAATTGCCTTTTCCTCCAGTTGAGACGGTAGTAAAATGAAATAAAGTTTTTTTTTCTGGCTCCCTGTCTGGCAAACTTTTTGCTAGCGTGAACATCGTCATTTTTTTTATTCCATTTTCAAAAAGTTCCTTTTTTGGCATCGAGGATTTAAGTAGGTGACCTCGCGAACTACAAATATACTGTCTTCGATATTGAATAGCTTTGTAGTTTTTGGCCCTTTTGGTAATAGCAGATTGATTTCAACTCATCTATCAGCCTCTGGCTTGCAATTTGGTAATGAAAGTCTTTAATGTCAGTTGACAAACAGAGTGGGATCAACGAGGCAGTATCAGATGACTGTTTATCAGAGACATCATTAACTAAAAGAACTAATCGCCTTCAAAAAACAGCTTTGCTTCTAACTGTCTCAAGTTTGGCTGGTTACACAGCCAAACAAACTCTCTCTATTGTGATTGGCTTTATAAAAAGCCAGTATCTTGGTCACCTACAGTGGCGGTACCAAAGTTCTGCTTCCTATCCTATCTGAAGCTATTTACACGGCATGCTGAAACATTTATCGAAGTGAGGAAAATCAAATAAGTCCCAAAAAGCCAAAAACAAATAGAAAAAAAATTGACATCATGATTATTGTTAACTTGCAGGCGACTGTTTTGAAATTAGATTAAAGATTCCTTAACACAGGTTTGATTTTTGTTAATGAATTCTGCATTTTTAACCCTCAGACACCACTGAAAAAAATATCAAAACGATTTATTCATAAATCTTACTTGTCATTGTTTTAAGTTCTGGTTGTGGATTCCACTTACAGTGGTTAAGTATTTGCTATTAAATTCCGCATTTCATTTTGTCTTCACGCAGCAATTTTGTGATTAAATAATATTTTTACTGAGTGAACAAAAGCCAAGACAGAGTTTATGTAAATAAAAAACCATAATATAACATGGATTCAATATCAAGATATGCCGAGACCAACACTCATGAGAAACAGTTTTTGAATAAGAAACAGCTAAAATAAATAATAGAAAGTGGCTTACCATCGAAACAGAAATTTCAAGAAAATGCTCAGAGTCGATTTTTCGCTTATGTCAACATCGAGGAATTAAGCGCGAGTCTGGTAGCCTCCACAACTCCAATCTCACAGTTTTTTCCCAAGATCTTCTAGCTTAAATTTTGTAGCTCGTGTTTTCAGCAAAATAAGAACAACTATTTTAATGCAAGAAATTATGTCGCTCCGAAATCCAGAAAAAGTTTTTTGGGTCTAACAAAAATATCTAAATTGAACCATTATTTTGGCAACTGCTCAAGGAACAAAATTAGAAGAAGAAACAAATATAATTAGGTCTGTAGTTTCAAGCCAATTTTAAACAGTAAAGATAATTTTGTCAATACTTTTAGTTCTTGTCGCCTTAGCTAAGTCCTTCTCAAAAACTTTGAAAGATCCTCGTTTCATAAACAAGCGAGTAATAGTAAAACGGGTCGAAAAAGTGAATCTACACTTTTCCAGCTATCTTCACCAAATTATGTTCTCTGCGAGTCCTTTTTAGCCAGGTCATTTAGTCTTTGGAAGCTAACTCTATGACATCGAGCAATGAACAGAACTTGATGTCAAACTTTCTTGGATGACTTTGGAATGCGCCACTGCAGTAGTAACGCCAGTGACCTCTGCCGGTTATTCTTGCGAGGAATCAAATGTTTCGATAATTGAATTTTGTGCTGCTTTTTTAAGTTTGTGTTTGCTGATGCTTCTAGTAGTTTCCTGATAAGGGTACATAGTTTCCTGATGATTCTGCGAGTGTTGGGGTGCCTAATGAATCTGAATTGGATGGAAACTCTTAGCAGTTCTGAGGGTGCTGAATTTCCTGCTCGTGGTTCCCAGGTTGCTGCCGATGTTTCCGAAAGTGCTGATATTTCTGATGGTCGCTCAAAATTGTTTTTTTTTCTGCTGATGATTTTCAACCTGAAAGGTAGATGTCTGTGGTAGCATTGTCTCTGTTAAATAAAATTGACCTTTTTCCTCTTTGTTTTGCGATCCACAGAAAGTCCTTCAAGCCACAAAAATTTTTTGTCTGAATAACTCCTGCTGTTTTTGTATTCGAATGGCTGTGTTTTCGGGGTTTTTCATTTTTCTCCAATGTACTTTTTTCGACCATTTCGGATTTAAGTCTGTGCGATAGTTGATGTTTGTTTGCCAAATCGTTTCCAGCAGATTTGTTACAACTTTTTGCGTATACAAATTGTCGATCCCTTTTGCTGAGGCTAAAAATTGATTTAATAACTGTTGCACCATACTTTTGGGTTGCGACCTTCGATTTTACGAAGCTGGTACCCGGGTCGAGATCCCGCTCAAAAACCGCTCAAGATTTGAGCGGTTTGAGCGGTTTTCCAGCAAGATTTGAGCGGTTTGAGCGGTTTGGGCGGTTTTTTTGGAAAAACCGCTCAAACCGCTCAAATCTTGCTTGAAAAACCGCTCAAAAACCGCTCAAAAACCGCTCAAAAACCGCTCATTTCTTGCGGTTATTTTTCAGCGGTTTTTCAAGCCAAATTTGAGCGGTTTTTGAATATGAACGTAAATCAGTTCGATTCACTTTTCGGTTTGTAGATTGAGTCGTACGTAAGTTTGTATGGCGCCTTCTCTGTCGATTTGTGTTTGGGATAGGATTCAACGGTTTCGGTTTTGATCAATCACTAAATTAGAGAAGTTGTTTAATTTAATTCGAAAGAGTTACGGCAATGAATGATTTTGAAGGTTTTCAAACCGAACTCGAAATAGTTGCAGTGATAAATGGAATTAAAAAGAAATGCCGTGTAAATTGTTTGCCTTATCCCGTTTTTAATAAATTGCACGATGGCCATCTAATTGTTTTTACAGAACTTGGGATTTTCGAGATTCAAACTAACTTGTTCAAGATCGAGTTAAGCTTCATAGCAAACGGACAGACCTCATTGCCAACAAACGAGTTACAACAAGTTTCGAGAAATTTTTAAGCCAACTAAAGAATCGATAATTGCTTTGAGAGAGTTTTGAAGCCTACTAAAGAGTATCTAAAATTTTCGTGAGAATGTTTTGATTGATTTATTTTTTGATATGATTGATATATGTTTTGTTCTCATTATCCGTGTAAATTTACCAATTCAGATAGCCAACTATTTAGGATTTGTTTGTTGATTCTGCTGACAGTGGTTACGTCCTTGCTTTTACATTCGACAATTCGCTTGACTCTGTGAAAACTTTAATACTTAAAACGCTTAAAAAAGGATCCAAACACATGAAACGATTTGGGTGCAAACTCGCGGGTGCAAGCGAAATTCGATAAAAGAGGTAAACTCAATGTTTTAGTGTTTCAATTCATAAGCTAAATCAATTTTCACTCTTTTAAAAAATAGAATCCACCGTTTTTCATTCCCAGTAAATGCCTCTCTGTGTTTTGAAATCACCCTCATTTCATTTCAAACACTTCCTCATGATTTTGAATCACTCTCCACCACTATTCTCACATTGGTGGTTGTGACAATCACAAAAATTTTTAAAATACTTAAGTTTTAACTTTATCGACTTAGATAATCATTCTCAGTAGTAGTATAGATATACGACACTGGGATCGGGGGGTGGGGGGTGATCCCTACAGGGATCATTGGGTATAGATTACACCTAATGATCCCTATGTAAATATTTATACCTAATGATCCCTATGTAAAAAATATATACCTTATGATCCCAATGTAAAAATTTTTCCAAAAATTTTTTTGATCCAAAAAATTCCAAAAAAAATAAAAATTTTTTTTCAAATTTTTTTTTCGTTTTTTTTTCAAATTTTTTTTTTCAATTTTTTTTTCAAATTTTCTTTTTCAAATTTCTTTACCTAATGATCCCTTGTAAAATATTTATACCTAATGATCCCTATGTAAAAAAACTTATACCTAATGATCCCTATGTAAAAATTTATACCTAATGATCCCTATGTAAAAATATATTCCTAATGATCCCTATGTAAAAAATTTATTTATAATGATCCCTATGTAATAATTTATACATAATGATCCCTATGTAAAAATTTTTCCAAAAAATTTTTTCAATCAAAAATTTCCAAAAAAAAACTTTTCTTTCAAATTTTTTTTTTCAAATTTTTTTTCAATTTTTTTTTTCAATTTTTTTTTTCAAATTTTTTTTTCAAATTTTTTTTTTTCAAACTTTTTTTTCATATGTTTTTTAAAATTTTTTTTTTCAACCTATGTATAACTGATGATACCTAAATATATTGTTCCCTAAGTAAAACCAATGATACCTACTTATAATTTTTCATAGCTAATGATCCCTATGTAAAAATTTACGCCTAATGATCCCTATGTAAAAAATTTATACCTAATTATCCCTATGTAAAGTATTTATACCTAATGATCCCTATGTAAAAAAAAAATTATACCTAATGATACCTATGTAAAATTTTTATACATAATGATCCCTATGTAAAATTTTTATACATAATGATCCCTATGTAAAAAATTTATAACTAATGATCCCTATGAAAAAAAATTTATACCTAATAATCCCTATGTAAAAAATTTATACCTAATGATCCCTTTGTATAATTTTTATAGCTAATGGTCCCTATGTAAATGTTTATACCTAGTGATCCCTATGTAAAATATTTATACCTAATGATCCCTATGTAAAATGTTTATACCTAATGATCCCTATGTAAAACAATTATACCTAATGATCCCTATGTAAATATTTATACCTAATGATCTCTGTGTAAAATAATTATACCTAATGATCCCTATGTAAAAGATTTGTACCTAATGATCCCTATGTAAAATATTTATACCTAATGATCCCAATGTAAAATAAATATACCTAATGATCCCTATGTAAATATTTATACCTAATGATCAGTATGTAAAAGTTTTATACCTAATGATCCCTATGTAAAAAATTTATACCTAATAATCCCTATGGAAAAAAATTATACCTAATGATCCCTATGTATAATTTTTATAGCTAATGATCCTATGTAAATAATTATACCTAATGATCCCTATGTAAATACTTATACCTAATGATCCCTATGTAAAATTTTTATACCTAATGATCCCTATGTAAATATTTATATCTAATGATCCCTATATAAAAATTTTATACCTAATGATCCCTAAATAAAAAATTTATACCTAATGGTTCCTATGTACAATATTTATAATCATTTACCCTATGTTTAATTTTGATAGCTTAACCAAATATTTTCATATCACGTATAACCAATGATCTCTATGTTTAACCAATGATCGCTATGTACATCTAAAAATCCCTAGTTGAATTTTATAATCATTTGGTGTATCTAATGGTCCCTATGCCTAAGCAATCGCTCATTTATTTAACCATTAATCCCTAAGTATTACTAATGATCCAAAAATATACAAATTGATCCTCCCTAAGTGTCATATGATCCCATGATTAACGGAGAGAGAATTAGATAAGGGATAGAGACAGAGTAGATAGAGAGAGAGAGAGAGAGAGAGAGAGGAACAGAGACGGAGAGAGAAAGAAAGAAGAGAGAAAGAGAAAGAGAGAGAGAAAGCAAGAAAGAGAGAGAGAGAGACAGAGAGAGTGAGAGAGAGAGACGGAGAGAGAAAGAGAAAGATAACTAGATATAGATAGGTAGATAGATAGATAGATAGATAGATAGATAGATAGATAGATAGACAGATAGATAGATCGATAGATAGATAGATAGATATATAGATAGATAGATAGATAGATAGGTAGATAGATAGATAGATAGATAGATAGAAAAACAGAAAAGGGAGAGAGAAGAGATAGAGAGAGAGGAGAGAGAGAAAGAGAGAAGTGATAGATAGATAGAGAGAGAGAGAGAGAGAGAGAGAGAGTAGAGCGAGAGAAGTGATAGATAGATAGATAGATAGATAGATAGGTAGATAGATAGATAGATAGATAGATAGAGAGAGAGAGAGATAGAGAGAGAGGGAGGGAAAGAAAGAGATAGATAGACAGATGGAAAGAGAAGAAAGGAGAAGGAGGACAGAGAGAGATAGAGATAGAGAGAGAGAGAGAGAGAGAGAGAGAGCGGGAGACAGAGAGACGGAGAGAGAAAGAGTGAAGAAAGAGAAAGAGAGAGATAGCTAGATATATAGATAGGTAGATAGATAGATAGATAGATAGATAGATAGATAGATAGATAGACAGAGAAGGGGGAGAGAAGAGATAGATAGAGAGAGAGAGAGAAGTGATAGAGATAGAGAAAAAAGGAGAGATAGAGAGAAAGATCTCAATCAGAAACTTTGTACGAAACAGTTTCTAAGTGATTTATTTTTTTCCCAGCGAGATCCTAAAGTGAAACTTTATTCCAATGGATCCCAAGTTGAAATTTCAATGGCAATAACCCCATGCATATTTATGGATTGATGTATGTTTGATATATATTTTAGGTGTGCATAAATTAAAAGCATGCATGTAGGTAGTCCAAATCTAATTTTATTATTTGCCTCGTGTGTATATTTATTTTTTTCTTTTATTTGTAACTATGTAAGTATGTATGTATTCTTTAAAAGAACCAGTTTTTGTGAATCATCTCATGTTTTAGTCCATGTATCTAGAGATGTTTGCATTTGTGTATGTATGCATTGTTTGCGGATATGCATTGTCTGTAGGTCTTTCAAATGTTTTCTTGTACGTTTTTCAGTGTGCCTTCTTATTTATATCGTTGATGAACTAATTGGAGACATGTATTTGTAACTGGATATAACTAAACAAATTTAAAGTAATTATTATCACTGTTTGTCTGGAAGACGCAGGGTTCCATCAAAAGTTATTTTAGCACCAATTTTGTACCAGACACATTGTATAGTTATTTGTTGGGTTAGCTTTGTATGTATTTTTGTGTATTTGTATGTGCTTGAATAGTTCTGAAAAGTACTTAAATAAGTTTTTATTTAAGTTTGTATCCAAAAAAAAATTCATCGTTGTTTTTCGTTATTCGCTTAACCATCAAACATTGTTTAAAAATTTGTGAAAAGTTTTATAGAAACTGTAAATGAACAACACAGTCCATATAATTCATTTGTATGTAAGTACTTGTTCACGTATATGTATATAGTCATGTGTTTGAAAATATGTAATGTGCGTATGCGTATTTAGATGTATTTGTAATTACTGCAATTTCATTTACAAATTTGATAATGGTTTTAGGTAGGCTTATTTATTCTTCTGTATAAGTTTTCAATCATTTATATGATCAAACAAACACTTTCAGACGCTCAATTACCATATACAGCTAGAATTACAACCAAAAAACAAACTCGTTTCTTTTTTAAAGCATTTGGTTGAAACCATCAAAACTAATTCACAAGATATTTTACAAGAACAAAACTTGTAGCAAGTACTTTAAACATACATTTGTCTAGAGTTAGAGTTTATATAGCTGTTCCTTCAAGTACTTTTCACAACCTATTTATAAAATGCTATGTCTGTGTATTTATTTGTTTTTAGGTAATTAGATTGTTGTCTGTGTGTTTTAAATGGTAATTTGTCTATTATGCTTAGCAAAACAACTTGAAACCTATGGCTGCTTGTTGAAAATTAGCTTATGTTTAAACTCTGAAACGTTTCTGTAACTGAGTTGTCTAGAAGAATGTAAAGTATAGCACTAGAAATTATGCATTTAAAAACACATATGTGTGTTTGAGCATAAATTTTACTTGCATTTTTTGTGTAAATGTTCATGTACAGAAGTTTGTATCATGTAAGCTTACCTGTTTAGAAGTGTAACAAAAATTAAATTATAACGATAACTCGAATCATTCTATTTTGATTCCGGATTTGTCAAAAAAATCCAGAAAAAATCACTGAATCAATTTATATGCGACGGGTGTAGTACATGCTGCATGTATGCTCCTCTGAACTAGTTATTCATTTTGGACAAGAGCATCAAGACCGTAAAAAGTCTTCTTTGCGAGGCAAAAATTTGAGCCGTTTTCCAAATTAAGCATTTTTTCTAGAAGAAGTAAATTTTAGTTTCTGGTTAATTCTGTTTTTTGAACTATCCATAAATGACTCATAAATTGCAAATTTTGGATAACTTAGTAAAGAATAATTTTGTTCATTGTATTGCTTTTTGTTTTTTATCAAGATTTGGAAATTTTTGCTGTTTGAAATTTCCAATAATCACAAAAAGTTATGAAACCAGATAAAAAACTGCAAGTCAACTGTCACAACGAAGCAGCCCAAAACGCAAAAGAGACTTCAAAGTCTTTCACATAGGCTCCAAGTGTAGCAGAGATTGTTCCACTCTGGTAAATCTTTTCTCTTTGGGTGCAGTTGAAGTTTCTCCGCATCTGTTTTCGGGTGTCTGCTCACTGCATCAAAGACTTACTGGAGGCGAAGTTACAGGAGTCGAAGTGTCTGCAAATGCGGTAAAAGGAGGCGGAATTGGTGACTCAACTCCCCAGGCCGACTCTAGCATCTCAATTTCCTGGAGAGATCCAAATTGACTATCTGATGGAGGAACGCACTCACATAACCACTTGAACAGCAATTGTCACAGAGAGAAGAGTAAATCCAACCCTTCGATTACCATTAGTTTGGCTGTACCCGCTGAATCAGAAAATAATTTCCGTTAGTAAAAGTACAATTCTTCTCTGATACGTTTTCAAACCAAATTTTAAATGATTTAGGAATTTAATTGGAACAACTGTATGATCTATACTGATCCAATCATGATTGTTTGGTTTCAATTGTTGTCTTTTGATCACAAGAAAATCTCCGTGACAAATTTTATATAAAAAATCATGCGTTCATAAGGGGAATCAATCAAAAGTTTTACAAAATTTAAAATTCACTAGCATGAAATAACGAAAATACTTGAGTTAAACGGAATAAGATAAAAAACTAAGTGAATCAATTGCTTGTTTGCAGGCGCGTTGCTTCTGTGTTAAATACCAAGAATTATAAATAAAATAGCCTTTATATGTATTGTTCAGTACAGTCCAGGATCGTTCTTTGTCTAAACTCTAATCCTATTAACTATTGTAGATGAAAGTTTGGCTTTAAACAAATTTGAGCCATGTATATCTGGTCTTCAGCGGCTAATCTGTTTTGTAGTTGTTTGTTTCCTTTTGTGCAACATACGTTTTTGATTTGATAGAGATAACAGTTGCAAAAATTCAAAAAAATGCCAAAGTGAAATCCTTTACAATTCGACCTGATATAGAGTGCTTCTGTGTTAAATAGCAAAAATTATAAATAAAATAGTCTTTATACATATTGTTCAGTACAATCCAGGATCATGCTTTGTCTATTTTTTGATCCTCTTAACTATTGTATATAAAAATTTAACTTTAAACAAATTTGAGCCATGTTTATCTGGTCTTCAGCGGCTAATCTATTATTTAGGTTTTCATTTCCATTTGTTCAACATAAATTTCTGATTTGATATAGATAAAGTTACACAAATTCAAAAAGTTTCCAAATTTAAATCCTCTACAATTCAACTTGATATAAAGTTGCGGGCTTTGGTAATTTCCTGAGAAAAAATGGGCTTAGGCGACGCTGTGTCTGATACGTGTGAGTGTATATGTTTTGGTTATTGTGTGTAGATGTGTTTATATCTTCAGTAATAAAACAATAGTTAGGAGAGTAGTTACAACTCAACCTAGCTATGGCTCCAGAATCGTTAGGAAAATCTCGAAAAATCTACTATGTAGAGTATCTGTACTATAATCAAACAGGATAATACATCACTTTTTTTTAGCAAACTAAAAACTTTATTACTTATTTGTATTGTGAGCAGCTTGTGATGGAACTTCCACAAAACCGATAAATTTGTGAAAAAACTTTTCAGTTTTTTTTTATATATACATGATTTTTATATTTAGATAAATCTACTGAGATGCTTATAAAAATTAAATGTAGTTTTGAATCTACTGAGATGCTTAAAAATTTGAATGTATTCTTAGATAATAAATTGTAGTACTGAAAAAATGATTGCTCAATTTCTAAACCGTTAAAATTGTAATAATTTAGTATACATTAATTGCTTATTACTTTTTTCTCTAGTATGATTTTTTTTTGATCTGTTAATATGAAATTTGAATACAATAAGCATTTATTAGTTGATAAATAATTTGGTGAACTGACAAAATTTCTAAACTAATGCCTACTCATAAAAATGGATTTTGGAGTTTGAACTCAAATACTTGTTAGTTCATTTGTTTAAAAACAATTTTCTGGCCGAAGACATTTCAAGTTTTTTCAAAGGCGTGCTGGGAGATTTGTTTTCTCCTTTGCGGCAATCTTGATTTTGGTCCAGTCGACCAGAAAGAATTTGGGATTGAAAAGATGAATTGATTCTTTAGATATAATTTTAGGCTCATACATTTTTGCGTATTCTTCACACTAAAGCACAATGAAATTAGAAAAAATTGAGATATACAAATAATTTGATTTAAAGTTACACTGAAATTGGTTTAAACTCCACTCATTTTTGAAAAAAACAGTCACTTTTTGACGATCTGCGTAACATGAATTGCACAAAATTTTTGATGGGTAATCGTTTTTTCCGTAAATTTTTGGAGTCTCCTGATAGTCTGACCAGTAACCTGAATTATTCGAGTTCTCATTTGAAAAAGTTTCTGTATAACTTTGGGTGTCATTAGCCATACAACCGTCAACGTTAGGATTTCTGCATCTCATTTTGAGAGTTACTTTTCAAAATATTTCAAAATTATCCAATGATTTTTCAGCTGAGACGAAAATAGCCAGAAAGAATTCCAGAATGATCTAGAAATTTTTTCGATGATAACAAAAACTTTCGTTGACCAAAATAGAAATTCAAAATCAGACATGCACAGAAACTATATGAAAAAATTTATATTATACTTTCGACCCGTTGCACTCGGTATTTACTACCATTTATTCTCAGCTGGAAATACTCTTGCAGAGTTTGTAACGCAAATTTGTATTTGCATGTAACTGATACAAATGCATGTACCCATAAAATTGTTTGGTTCAATTTGGTCAAAGATAATACTTAGCCAACATGTATTCATTTTTTTTTCACAATCGGCTTGAAAACTGTCAGGGGAAGTTACACTGTTATGTATGTGGTGGTATTGCGCATAACAAGTAACTAGAAAGTATTCGAGCTAATCGTTTTCTTAGCTACAAAGTTCACCAATTACTTGAAAAACTGATTACAATTTAAACAACTTGAAATTTTTTCATATAGTTTCTGTGCATGTCTGATTTTGAATTTCTATTTTGGTCAACGAAAGTTTTTGTTATCGTCGAAAAAATTTCTAGATCATTCTAGAATTCTTTCCTGCTATTTTCGTCTCAGCTGAAAAATCATTGGATAATTTTGAAATCTTTTGAAAAGTAACTCTCAAAATGAGATGCAGAAATCCTAACGTTGACGGTTGTATGGCTAATGATACCCAAAGTTATACAGAAACTTTTTCAAATGAGAACTCGAATAATTCAGGTTACTGGTCAAATTATCAGGAGACTCCAAAAATTTACGAAAAAAACGATTACCCATCAAAACTTTTGTGCAATTCATGTTACGCAGATCGTCAAAAAAAGACTGTGTTTTTTTTTCAAAATTTAGTGGAGTTTAAACCAATTTAGTGTAACTTTAAATCAAATTATTTGTATATCTCAATTTTTTCTAATTTCATTGTGCTTTAGTGTGAAGAATACGCAAAAATGTATGAGCCTAAAATTATATCTAAAGAATCAATTCATCTTTTCACTCCCAAATTCTTTCTGGTCGACTGGACCAAAATCAAGATTGCCGCAAAGGAGAAAACAAATCTCCCAGCACGCCTTTGAAAAAACTTGAAATATCTTCGGCCAGAAAATTGTTTTTAAATTAAGCATTTAAATATGAAGCACTCTATATCAGG
>NC_087067.1:24353694-24482999 GCF_963678635.1 Symsagittifera roscoffensis | reverse complement strand
TGAATTTTTGCAACTGTTATCTATATCAAATCAAAAATTTATGTTGCACACAGGGAAACAAACAACTACAAAACAGATTAGCCGCTGAAGACTAGATATACATGGCTCAAATTTGTTTAAAGCCAAACTTTCATAAACAATAGTTAATAGGATAGAGTTTAGACAAAGAACGATCCTGGACTGTACTGAACAATACATAAAAAGGCTATTTTGTTTATAATTCTTGGTATTTAACACAGAAGCAACGCGCCTGCAAACAAGCAATTGATTCACTTAGTTGTTTTATCTTATCCCGTTTAACTCAAGTATTTTTGCTTCGTTATTTCATGTTAGTGAATTTTAAAGGTTTTGTGAAACTTTTGATTGATTCCCCTTATAAACGCATAATTTTTTATGTAAAACTTGTCACGGAGATTTTCTAGTCATCAAAAGACAACAATTGAAACCAAACAATCATGATTGGATCAGTATAGATCATACAGTTGTTCCAATTAAATTCCTAAATCATTTAAAATTTGGTTTGAAAACGTATCAGTGAAGAATTGTACTTTTACTAACGGAAATTAGTTTCTGATTCAGCGGGTACAGCCAAACTAATGGTAATCGAAGGGTGGATTCACTCTTCTCTCTGTGACAATTGCTGTTCAAGTGGTTTTGTGAGTGCGTTCCTCCATCAGATAGTCAATTTGGATCTCTCCAGGAAATTGAGATGCTAGAGTCGGCCTGGGGAGTTGAGTCACCAATTCTGCCTCCTTTTACCGCATTTGCAGACACTTCGACTCCTGTAACTTCGCCTCCAGTAAGTCTTTGATGCAGTGAGCAGACACCCGAAAACAGATGAGGAGAAACTTCAACTGCACCCAAAGAGAAAAGATTGACCAGAGTGGAACAATCTCTGCTACACTTGGAGCCTATGTGAAAGACTTTGAAGTCTCTTTTGCGTTTTGGGCTGCTTCGTTGTGACAGTTGACTTGCAGTTTTTATCTGGTTTCATAACTTTTTGTGATTATTGGAAATTTCAAACAGCAAAAATTTTCAAATCTTGATAAAAAACAAAAAGCAATACAATGAACAAAATTATTCTTTACTAAGTTATCCACAATTTGCAACTTATGAGTCATTTATGGATAGTTCAAAAAACAGAACTAACACAGAAACAAAATTTACTTCTTCTAGAAAAAATGCTTAATTTGAAAAACGGCTCAAATTTTTGCCTCGCAAAGAAGACTTTTTACGGTCTTGATGCTCTTGTCCAAAATGAATAACTAGTTCAGAGGAGCATACATGCAGCATGTACTACACCCGTCGCATATAAATTGATTCAGTAATTTTTTCTAGAATTTTTTGACAAATCCGGAATCAAAATTAGAATGATTCGAGTTATCGTTATAATTTAATTTTTATTACACTTCTAAACAGGTAAACTTACATGATATAAACTTCTGTACATGAGCATATACACAAAAATACAAGTAAAATTTATGCTCAAACACACACATGTGTTCTTAAATGCATAATTTCTAGTGCCATACTTTACATCTTTCTAGACAACTCAGTTAGAGAAACGTTTCAGAGTTTAAACATAAGCTAATTTTCAACAAGCAGCTATACGTTTCAAGTTGTTTTCTTAAGCATAATAGACAAATTACCATTTAAAACACACAGACAACAATCTAATTACTTAGAAACAAATAAATACACAGACATTGCATTTAATAAATACGTTGTGAAAAGTACTTGAAGGAACAGCTATATAAACTCTATCTCTAGACAATTATACACAGCTAGACAAATGTATGTTTAAAGTACTTGCTACAAGTTTTGTTCTTGTAAAATATCTTGTGATTTAGTTTTGATGGTTTCAACCAAATGCTTTAAAAAGAAGCGAGTTTGACTTTTGGTTGTAATTCTAGCTGTATATGGTAATTGAGCGTCTAAAAGTGTTTGTTTGATCATATAAATGATTGAAAACTTATACAGAAGAATAAATAAGCCTACCTAAAACCATTATCAAATTTGTAAATGAAATCGCAGTAATTACAAATACATATAAATACGCATACGCACATTACATATTTTCAAACACATGACTATATACATATACGTGAACAAATACTTACATACAAATTAATTATCTGGACTGTGTTGTTCATTTACAGTTTCTATAAAATATTTCACAAATTTTTAAACAATGTTTGATGGTTAAGCGAATAACGAAAAACAACGATGAATTTTTTTTTGGTTACAAACTTAATTAAAAACCTATTTAAGTACTTTTCAGAACTATTCAAGCACACACAAATACACAAACATACATACAAAGCTAACCCAACAAATAACTATAAATTGTGTCTGGTACAAAATTGGTGCTAAAATAACTTTTGATGGAACCCTGCGTCTTCCAGACAAACAGTGACAATAATTACTTTAAATTTGTTTAGTTATATCCAGTTACAAATACATGTCTTCAATTAGTTCATTAACGATATAAATAAGTAGGCACACTAAAAAACGTACGAGAAAACATTTGAAAAACCTACAGACAATGCATATCCGCAAACAATGCATACATACACAAACGCAAACATCTCTAGATACATGGACTAAAACATGAGATGATTCACAAAAACTGGTGCTTTTAAAGAATGATAAATTAACCCAGAAAAATAAAGACAACTAGTACAATGAGTTTGAAATATAATTTGGGTTCTGATTATGGTCTTGCGTCTGAAATTGTTTCTGTGACCACATTCTTATATCATTAATTACGTATAAACAGACAAATTTACAATTGCTAACACAAACATGTATAAACATAAGAACAAACGCACACACAATTTGTACTGATACACAGAACAAACTTATAAAGTAGTTCATCTAGGGTATCTGGTAAAGTATTTTAGATTGTTCTGGAACAATTAGGCTCAGAATTTTGATTGAAATTGAGTTTAAGTTTCAATCAGTTAGATTCATGTTTCCGGAATTGCTTCCAAAGAGTACATGTAAAATAGTACCCAATAAATAATAAAGATATCTAGGTAAAAACATATATAGATACATCCATACATACTTACATAGTTACAAATAAAAGAAAAAAAATATACACACGAGGCAAATAATAAAATTAGATTTGGACTACCTACATGCATGCTTTTAATTTATACACACCTAAAATATATATCAAACATACATCAATCCATATATATGCATACAATTTACACGTAAGTATAAAAATCGTTAACACCAACATAGAGGCCTTATGTAAAATGAAAGCATATTGTATACCATGAATCGTGTATATCTTCCACACTTATAATCAAACAATCACATATGCAAACATACATACATCAGTACATACCTACAAATAACATGTGTATACATTTCAGTCGCCCAAAAAGGTTGCAACAAACTTTTTCAAGAAATTCTTCAATACTCGAGTTTAGTGTCTTCGTAGATGTGGAGCTCTTTCTCTCTCTCTCTCTCTCTCTCTCTCTCTTTCTTTCTTTTTTTTCTCTCTCTTTGTCTCACCTCTCTCTCTCTCTATCTAACTATCTATCACTTCTCTCTCTCTCTCTCTCTCTCTCTCTATCTCTTCTCTCTCCCTTCTCTGTCTATCTATCTATCTATCTATCTATCTATCTATCTATCTATCTATCTATCTATCTATCTATCTATCTATCTACCTATCTATATATCTAGCTATCTCTCTCTTTCTCTTTCTTCACTCTTTCTCCCTCCGTCTCTCTGTCTCCCTCTCTCTCTCTCTCTCTCTCTCTATCTCTATCTCTCTCTGTCCTCCTTCTCCTTTCTTCTCTTTCCATCTGTCTATCTATCTCTTTCTTTCCCTCCCTCTCTCTCTCTCTATCTATCTATCTATCTATCTATCTATCTTTCTATCTATCTATCTATCTATCTATCTATCTATCACTTCTCTCGCTCTACTCTCTCTCTCTCTCTCTCTCTCTCTATCTATCTATCTATCTATCTATCTATCACTTCTCTCTTTCTCTCTCGCCTCTCTCTATATCTCTTCTCTCTCCCTTTTCTGTTTTTCTATATATCTATCTATCTACCTATCTATTTATCTATCTATCTATCTATCTATCTATCTATCTATCTATCTATCTATCTATCTATCTATCTATCTATCTATCTATCTATCTATCTATCTATCTATCTATCTATCTATCTATCTATCTATCTATCTATCTATCTATCTATCTATCTATCTATCTATCTATCTATCTATCTATCTATCTATCTATCTATCTATCTATCTATCTATCGATCTATCGATCTATCTATCTGTCTATCTATCTATCTATCTATCTATCTATCTATCTATCTATCTATCTATCTATCTATCTATCTATCTATCTATCTACCTATCTATATCTGATTATCTTTCTCTTTCTCTCTCCGTCTCTCTCTCCCTCTCTCTGTCTCTCTCTCTCTTTCTTGCTTTCTCTCTCTCTTTCTCTTTCTCTCTTCTTTCTTTCTCTCTCCGTCTCTGTTCCTCTCTCTCTCTCTCTCTCTCTCTCTCTCTCTATCTACTCTGTCTCTATCCCTTATCTAATTCTCTCTCCTTTAATCATGGGATCATATGACACTTAGGGAGGATCAATTTGTATATTTTTGGATCATTAGTTATACTTAGGGATTAATGGTTAAATAAATGAGCGATTGCTTAGGCATAGGGACCATTAGATACACCAAATGATCATAAAATTCAACTAGGGATCTTTAGATGTACATAGGGATCATTGGTTAAACATAGAGATCATTGGTTATACGTGATATGAAAATATTTGGTTAAGCTATCAAAATTAAACATAGGGTAAATGATTATAAATATTGTACATAGGAACCATTAGGTATAAATTTTTTATATAGGGTTCATTAGGTATAAAAATTTTACATAGGGATCATTAGATATAAATATTTACACAGGGATCATTAGGTATAAAAATTTTACATAGGGATCAATACAATAGGTATAAGTATTTTACATAGGGAACATTAGGTATAATTATTTACATAGGATCATTAGCTATAAAAATTATACATAGGGATCATTAGGTATAATTTTTTTTACATAGGGATTATTAGGTATAAAACTTTTGCATAGGGATCCTTAGGTATAAATTTTTACATAGGGATCATTAGGTATATTTATTTTACATTGGGATCATTAGGTATAAATATTTTAAATAGGGATCATTAGGTACAAATATTTTACATAGGGATCATTAGATATAATTATTTTACATAGAGATCATTAGGTATAAATATTTACATAGGGATCATTAGGTATAATTGTTTTTCATAGGGATCATTAGGTATAAACATTTTACATAGGGATCATTAGGTATAAATATTTTACATAGGGATCATTAGGTATAAATATTTACATAGGGATCATTAGCTATAAAAATTATACATAGGGATCATTAGGTATAAATTTTTTACATAGGGATCATTAGATATAAAATTTTTACATAGGGATCATTAGTTATAAATTTTTTACATAGGGATCATTATGTATAAAAATTTTACATAGGGATCATTATGTATAAAAATTTTACATAGGGATCATTAGGTATATTTTTTTTTACATAGGGATCATAAGGTATAAATATTTTACATAGGGATCATTAGGTATAAATTTTTTACATAGGGATCATTAGGTGTAAATTTTTACATAGGGATCATTAGCTATGAAAAATTATACGTAGGTATCATTGGTTTTACTTAGGGAAAAAAATATTTAGGGATCATCAGTTATACATAGATTGAAAAAAAAAATTAAAAAAATATATGAAAAAAAAATTTGAAAAAAAAATATATATCGATTTGAAAAAACAATTTGAAAAAAAAATTGAAAAAAAAAATTGAAAAAAAATTTGAAAAAAAAATTTTGAAAAAAAGTTTTTTGTTGGAAATTTTTGATTGAAAAAATTTTTTGGAAAATGTTTTACATAGGGATCATTATGTATAAATTATTACATAGGGATCATTATGTATAAATTTTTTACAAAGGGATCATTAGGAATATATTTTTACATAGGGATCATTAGGTATAAATACTTTCCAAGGGATCATTAGGTAAAGAAATTTGAAAAAGAAAAATTGAAAAAAAAATTGAAAAAAAAAATTTGAAAAAAAAAATTTGAAAAAAAATTTTTTTTTGGAAATTTTTGGATGAAAAAAAAATTTTTGGACAAATTTTCACATTGGAATCATTAGGTGTAAATTTTTTACATAGGGATCATTAGGTATACATATTTACATAGGGATCATTAGGTATAAATATTTACATAGGGATTATTAGGTGTAATCTATACCCAATGATCCCTGTAGGGATCACCCCCCCCCCCCGATCCCAGTGTCGCATGTCTATACTACTCTCAGTAGAATCCACTAAAAGTTCTTCGTTCATTGGCTAAGTACTGGCTTTCAAATTCCACATTTGGTAGATACTAATTTTAGCCCTAGTTTTAATTGTTCACAAGCAGGAACTTGTTAAGTTTAGTTTAAGAAACAAAATTGCGGAATCCACTTACACATTGCTGAATCCGCCAACATTTAAGGATTCCGGTTACAACTTTCCCGCGTTTTCTCTACATTTGCAGAATCCACTTTTTTTGCGAAATACGCTTAACTTAGAGTTGCGGAAATGAAGAACAACCGCTCTTTGATGAATCCGCGACAAAACAAATGTGCCCGCAAAAATTTCGTTAAAGCTGTTTGTACGCAAAATTCACGGAAATTTTGAAATTTGATTCCACTCATTTTTCAGAATATATTAAAAACTTTGTCTGTGAAGCGCCCTTCGAGAAAAAAATTTCCGATTTTTTTTTAGAAAGGCGCCGTTCTAAAGGTTTCACGTTTTTCTAAAATTTTTGAAAAGGATGTTCAAAATAATACAAAAGGGGTAATCTGGTTGGTGTTTTGGTCGAATCTCTGAAGAGAGGCGTCCACGCCCCGACATCTCTCTAAATCATCCGCCACTGGAGCAACTTCTTTTTATCTTTTGTGAAAACTCAAATATATATAGTTTTAGTCAAATTCCTTAGAATAGAGAAAAAAATTTTAAAACAAATTTTCCGACAGGGAGCTCAAGCACATAATACCGTCGCATAAAGCAAAGGCATTTCTTCTAACGCAACAAGGTAAAAGCAAGTGCTTTTAGTTAAGAAGTCAGTAATTCAATTGCAAATATTCAGAAGTACAAATGGGTTCCAAATAACGATAACAATTGTAATCATCAATATAATAATAGTAAAAAGAAAACTGCCCTTTATCTGGTCTGGTTCAAATGTTAAAATTTGAGACGTGTATGGAACTAATCAGACCAAAAAATTTTTCGGTGTTAAATTTTGACCTATATATCGAAATGTTAAGACTAATTAGCTTGCCCCATTCCAATTTGGAACAGCTTTCTAGTGCGGGATAATTCCTCACGCCTAATTAATTTGCGTTCTATTTTCAGCATCAAAGAATAAAACGTGCATTTGTAATAGTCTCCTTTAAAGTTTTTCCAGTGGTTTGCGCATCAGGCGGAGGCCTCGTATATCCAGGGATTGATTATACATTGCCTCAAAAGTTAGAACAAGAATCATAATATCTGTTGATTTCTGCGATTCGCAGAGGATGTAATAATATTTGAAAAACGGTCAAAGCATATTCCGTTTCTTTTAATTCCTCACATTCCAGACTAAGTTATTTTGTTGAGCGAAACCTCTTCTTTTTGAGACTAACGACCGTTTTTTTTGCGTCTAGAACCTTCACGTCGTGCCCCTATTGCAGTCAAAAACTAGAGGTAAAATGAGAGCTCGTCCTCACACGCTATCATTAATAACGGCAAGGTGTCGAATACACTGTCTGACTGTCTCAAAACAAACACATTACCACTATTTTGTTGCCTCACTACTATATTGTTTAATACTAAATGAACTCAACCAGAAATACACTACTTAATGGTTCCAATGCTCTTGCTTCTTCAGTTGAAAAAATAAAAATTGATGCCTTTTCGAGCCATTTTCTTCAAAAAGTAAGTAGATTCAAAAACTTTTGGAAAATTTTATGAATAATTTTAAAGCGCTTATATATATGCACAATATGCACATAAAGTTAATAACAAATCTGACATTACAAATCTGACATTACAAAACTGATTCATCCTCTTTGGAGACTATTGGCAATTTAATGGGTATAAAAACGATATCCTGGCTTAAATTGCAATAATTTATATTTTGTTTCAGACAGTCAAAATGATTTCTCAAAGTTACCACAACTGCCTAACAAAGCGTTTTGTCCTCTAATGATGATTGAATTGCAGTCATTTACTTTGATTTGACTATTTTTATAATTGTTTTTGAAATCGTTCAATATTTTTTTATCATAATTGAACGCTGGGCGAAAAGTTGTTTTATTATTTTTGAAATCGCTCAACTTTTTTAAACATATTTGACCGCTGGGGCGAAAAAAATATAATTATTCAAACAAGAAATATTCAATAAAATATTATTTGCTTCAACCAATAAACAACGAGGAAATGAAAAATTTACAAATCATCGTTCAATTCTTATTAATTCAATCATTGATTCTAAACGGTTGATAGAGCTCTAAAAAACAAATCGATTCGTTTGATTGTTTGATTTTTGAAGTTTGCAGCAGATCAAACAAAGTTAGTATAACTTGTTTGATTATCAAAACTTGATTTTTTTTAATATAGAAGGAAACACTTATAAGCAAAAATGCCACCAAAAATCCTTATAAGAAGACATACAACAATCAAATGAAAATCATAATAGAGTTTAACATTAATTTAGAATGCCGGTTTGGGGTATTTGTTAGGTTAAACGCAAAAGAAATGTTGAGATTAGGGAAATTATACCGCCGCTGAAAACAATCTGACAGAAATCTGTGCAAACTTTGCCCTTTTTACTGAAAATTTTTGACCAAAAAAATGCAATTTTTATCGTTAGTTTTTCTTGCCGCCAAGAGAACCTTCAGAAAAAAAAGACAAATCTTGGAATCAATCAGCTGAACATGGTCATCGTAATATGGTCTTAAATGAAAGAAAACTCCACAAGTGCGCTCGCATCCACAAGTGCGCTCGCAGATCTGAGCAAATCTTGAAGAAAAAAAATGTTTCTATTTTCACATTCAGCAGACTAGTTTCAGAACAGTGAGATATTTTGTTGTTTCACTGCTGGCCAAATTAATTAAATGTTTAAATAAACATTTAAATTGAGAATAGTTTTCAGAACGTCGCTCGCCTTGCATTGCAATGAAAACAAAACTGCTCCTATGAAGGCAGTGCTTTCAATGTTCTGACAGATCGTTACTCTCTCTAATATTTATAAATAAAAAACTGATTGAGCCAAGAAAAAATAATTTCTTGATTTACCCAGTCTCACATGCAGAATCAATTAAAAAGTAAAATAGTTTGTGTCTGAAGTGGGCCCCTGATATCAATGAAGTTTACTTCAAATCCATCCAAAACAATCTTTACTTCGAAAAATTTCTCTGCGCTTCAAGAATTGCGGGTTCCGCGTCGAGCTTCACAGATTCATCAATCGAAGTGCACATAAATCCGCAAAACGCGATCTTTTTAAAACCCCTTTTCTTGAAAAAAAATGAACGATTACTTGTGAAATATCAATCTTGAACAAAAAAAATCAGAGCACACATTTTTTTTCGAAAACTGCTACTTCGATCACTGATGTTGGTCTATTCAAGAAAAACACTTTTTTAAAAGAAAAAAGATTTTTTTTCGATGACCGACATCGGTGTGAAGAAAGCAAATTGCCCCAGAACATACATTCTGTCAATTTTTGGGGTTCAGAAAACTTCATTACGGGGCCAAACTGTGCATTTTCTGAATTATATGCGGATTCCGCAACAACGACACTCCATTTGTTCTTCTTTTGTTCTTTCATTTTTTTGATCGTTCTGACAAACTTTTAAAAAGTTTAAAAACTTGTCTCTGGAATCCAAGAACACACACACAAAATTGTGTGCCTATCCAGTGTACAGTTTGGTAATGAAAAAATTACTATCCAGCGTATGTAATCATGAAA
Source organism: Symsagittifera roscoffensis (assembly GCF_963678635.1). Classification (NCBI taxonomy): domain Eukaryota; kingdom Metazoa; phylum Xenacoelomorpha; order Acoela; family Convolutidae; genus Symsagittifera; species Symsagittifera roscoffensis. The sequence continues at coordinate 24,472,911 of NC_087067.1, read as the reverse complement.
AAGAAGCTTTTAACTCGTACCATCTAAATCCTTGAAAATCTGAAAATCTCAGAGTCATCCGACTTTTCCAGAAACCAAACGAGTTTTTATTATCAGAGAAGTAATTTATATTAACTTATTTTGGCGATCAGAAGGATAGTCGTTTAAAAAGCGTTCGCACATCACATGAAAAATATCAACGTCCGTTGTCACGTTTATAGATACTAGGGGCCCAGCTTAAACTGGAGACACTTGCTTGATATATTTTGAAATATATCTAATTTCAAAAATTTTAAAAACTGGAATTTACACAAACCTAATGGTTTCTCTCGTTTTACAAAAAATTAGCCGTTTTTGTAACGGATAATTCCTACTATCCGTTTTTTCAACCGAAATCTATGTCAGATTTAGCAAGGTAGTTTTCAAGAAGTTGCATTCCGAAAAACAAGACTTTTGAAAAACGATTTTTTCCTAATGCCATATGGGCTTGTATACAAAAAATAGGGGAAACTTGTTAGGCAGGGAAGATTTTTAAAGCATTTTTTCAAACAATTAACCTAAAAACAGACGTTTTTGAGAAAGCATCCAAAGTTTTGACTTTTCCTAAATTCAAAACAACTTTATCTACAAAAGTTCGGGCATAGTTGCTTCTCCCAGAAAATATACCTCGATTGAACCTGTAGCTACAGAGGCACTTTTGCAGGAAAAAAAAACCAATTTTTCGGTTGAAGTCTAAATCTCCGATTTGGCAGAGTAGTTTTCGAGAAAAGTCAAAAAGTTTTCAAAAAAGGGTCAAACAGTTTTTCGAAAACATAACCTTCTTTCTTCAAAAATCAGGGTAAAGCCATTCATTCAGAAAAGAATCCCACAAACTGGTTTCTAGATTAAACCCTTAACGTAAAGTTGTGAGGATAGTGTTTAAAGTTAGTCAGAAATTCGCTAAAAGTAATCAAAAATTTAACAATTTGTCTTTTCCAAAGGCCTTACTTTTGGTTAAAAAAGTTAGGACGTAGGCAATTTTACAGGAAAGCTGCCCACAACCTGTTGTTCTGCGATAACCCTTGATATCAGATTTGATTTCGGATATCGGAGTAGTGATTATGAAGATCCAAAAGCTTTCTAAAATTTCAAAAATTAGGGCAAAGCCGCCGGCGTTGAAAAATTAATTTCCACTAACTGTTCACTCGGTTGAACATCAATATTAATTTTTGATTGGTTGTTTTTTGAAAAATGAAATGTATTACAACAACGGGCCACATGTCGAAAAATTAATATATTTTTAGACCGTTTCTTTTTTAATGAAAATCGGGCGTTGCCGCCTGCCCCGGGGGGATTCCCGCTATCTTTTCCCTGGCTTGAACCTATAATTCTACATTGGCAAAGTAATTTTCGAGAAAAATCTGAAAATTTCAAAAAAACGACCAACTGTCAGAAAAGTTTTTTGCTTGGGGAAATAAAATTTTCAAAAAAAATTAGGTAGCTGCTCATGCAAAGTAACTTACCACACCTCGGTTTTCTGATTATACCCGAAATCGCAGACTTGGCAAAATATTTTTTTTGGAGAAAACGTAAAATCCCTAAAAAATTGGTGTATCATTCCCGCCGCGAAATTTTTCTAAAGCTTTGGAAAGTCGGGTAATGTAAAAAGTGGCGATGAGAAATGCAGGCCACAGTAGAGTTCCATTGGTACCAATTTTCAAGAAATTGGTAGATAAGTTTTCTAGAAAAAAAAAGATTTTTTTTGTGAAAATAAAAACCAAATCGATCAAATTATCAAAGAATACTTTCAACTGGAATCTATTTTTGTTAAATTATGGGACATCAAAAACAGTCAGTTAGTTCTAATTGCTGGCCAAACTTAAATGCAGTTTGTGTTGTTTGGGTCTAAGCTCAACGTGTTAGAGTAAATAAATTATATTCAAACATGAAATATATTCAAACAACCGTTCCAAAGTGAACTAAGCCAAAGTAATTGGTCTGTTTAGCGGCTCAAAAAGAATAATTTGGTTCGTAATATCGCGGGCTGGAAAAACTGCCTCAATAACTCATTTTAAATCTAAAATTATAGCTTAAAATCTTTTAAACAAATCATCAAGGACAAGTTAGATGGCAGTCGAAGTAATAAATGTTTTGTTCCGATCGAATAATAAGTCTTGTTTAAACTTTAAAAAGAACTGGAGCTTTTTCCCTTATATGACTGCTATTTGCTACTGCTAAAAGTTACGTTTAAACAGGGGGTTAAAAAATGAAGCACTTTGCAAATTTCAACAAAAAGACGCTCAGTTTAACGTGAAAAAATGTCTTAGTATCTTGGTGTATCTTACAAGTTTTGATTTTCTTACGAGTTTCAGTACAAATGGTTCTGTCAAGTAACCACAGGCAAATTTATGTCAAAGGCAAATTTATATCATTTTCAATCTTAATTAATTTGTTGTTCCGACTTTCGATACGAAAGTAACGGAATATTTGTGCTCGGGTGGTTTTTTTTCTTCAGTCAAACTTCGACTTTTTAACTAGCCATTTTTGACGGAATTTTTTATATCATTCAAAAGGTATTGTTGTCCTGAGCTTAAATTTGAAAAGATATTTCACCTGTGATCATTTTTTGTAAAGTTATGAGGGTTTAAAGATTGCCATTCTGACCAATTTGGGACAATTAACGCGCGATATAATTCGCGCTATTAACGCGTAAGCGGAGATTTAATCCGTCTTATAAATCGTTCCAAATTGGTTGAACAAAGCTTATTTGTCATAATTGATGTGTTATAAGGAACGAAAACTATCTTTTTGTACTTTATATGGCGTGTGGGGGGATGATTTTCATAAAAAATTTCAAATTTTAGAAAAAAAATTTTCATTTTATTTTATTTCATATAATGTTTTTATGTTATTACTGCTGCTCCATAATTCTTCAAAAGCAGTCGGAACATTCAGGGCTTCGCCCTGATACGAGCAGTCTTGTTATAATTTGTTATTGCTATTTGCAGTACTCCTTCTGCCTTTTTTCTCGTTTCAATGAAAACAACACTTTCCTAAAACACAGTATCAAAGTCAGTATCAAAATTTAACCCATGTACAACATTTTTTTAATTTTCTTTAACAAAGATGCTATTTTGCTATTTGCTACTTCTACCATAGCCCCAAATAGTTCTGCTAGCAGCAGATTTTCGCAGAATTGGAAGATTTCTTTAACAAAGATGCTACTTTGCTATTTGCTACTTCTACCAGAGTCCCAAATAATTCTGCTAGCAGCAGATTTTCGCAGAATTGGAAGATTTCTTTAACAAAGATGCTATTTTGCTATTAGCTACTTCTACCATAGCCCCAAATAATTCTGCTGGCAGCAAATTTTCGCAGAATTGGCAGATTTCGGCTTATAGAATAAAATAGTTGATAGGGCAGCAGAGAGAGCACAAGTTCAACCATTTGGCAGACATTCAGTTATATGGCTGAATTTACAGCAGTTTTGTTTCTCGGAAAATCTTGCAAAATGAGATGAAAGCTGGAATACAAAATAAGCATACACTCACGACTAGTAAATCTATTAAATGCGTCTTGAAAAGGCTCCTCTCGTTTGCCATATGAAAATTTTCTCTCAAATTCTCTCAAAAAGCAATAGTTCGGATTTCGTTCAATATACCCCCTATGAAACCCTTGCAAAGATTTGCATTCCTTTCCTTTTAACAACTAAATAGTAGTGAAGTATGTACAGATTTCTTTTTACCCTGTGATGAATTTCTCTTATTCTGCAACAGAATGATGATGGGATGTGGTATCTAACAAGATCTAAGCAACTGACGGCCCTATGCATTGAACAGCCCATATTCACTTTTTCTATATCTTAACTGAATATTATGCGATCGAGTCTGATTGTCTAATCTTAGCCAATCAATTCTAAGAAACATGGTCAGGCATTTCAATCAACATTTCGAGCAGATGACAATATCAGCCGAAATTACCAAAAAGGTGTAACTTTCTAAAATAAGCAACTAAATTAATTTCGAGTCACTAATGTAACCTTGCTCAGACAAGAAAAGTTCAGTCAAATGGCTTGACAAAACAGAAACTCTAAACTGTTTATTAATTCGGCTAATAATTTTATCAGATTGAAATTTGGCGGAAAATTTCGACGGAACTTGATTGGCTAATCAGCCAGCCAGATTCAACCACATTAAGTTCAGTTCAAGAGATGCAAAACTAATTATTGCCAGCCGTTTAGTGCATAAGACCCTGAAGTAGTTTCAAAAATATGTTTTCATTCTTAACATATTGTTTAGATTGTGCGCTATTCGTTGCCGTCTAGCCAATTCGGCATTTCAAAACTGCAACCATATCCTACACAATGACGACGCTTTACTTAGCACTGCTGCTTCTGCAAATGGCGTTGATTTTTTCACGCGACACAATTTTACAAACGCACGATTCGGATCTGCATAAGCAGGCACAAAAACTCGATAAATCTTCAGAGCTATTTGAGCTACAGAACGCGCTCGGTAGAAAGCGAATAAACTATTTCCAGGATTTGTCGAGTACATGGAAACCAGCACCTCGAAGTGTATATGACAACACTTACACGGAAGTTTCACCCTATGATAAACGCCCAGCCGCTTTTAATTGGGGCAAAAAGCGTACCAACTTCTTCGAAGATTCATAAGATTTGTTCAGTTACGTTCTATAGCCAAATTCGATTAATAGTTCCTAGAAGCATGCTATATTGTTTTTCCATGAACTGTGAATTGAATATAAAACAAGCTAATCGAATATTGGAAAAAAGTAATGAGCCCAAGTAAACAAAAAAAAACTTTTTTTGAAAAAATTGCAACTTTCGAATTTCAAAGAAAAAAAATGGTGCCCTTCAAGCTCTTTGAATTTTTGTAACGATTTATGATTGGCGCTTTTTTGATAACTTTAACCCAACTTGAGAAAACTGGATCAACAGGTAATGTTTTTATTCCGCTGGAAATCTAAAAAATAAATTCCACCTTCGAAACTGGAAATCGTTCACGTCTTTTTGCGCCATTTCCACGTTCGTATTTGAAGACTGCTATTTACGTCACTTTCAGCAGATGAGTTTCAATTAACTCAAAAAGTGCATATATAACTAAGTGCATCAATATTTTAGGACTTTCCTGAAAAAAAAATTGAACTACGTTCACTACTCTTAAAAGTGCAGAAAATCTTAGTAAGAAATAACCGAAACCAATTATTCAAATGCAGGTACCTTATAATCAAAGAACCAAAAACGCAATCAATTGAGTTGTTGGTTGCTGTACAAATAGCCCAGATGTTCGGATCACTCAGAATTGAAAAAATAAATTAAAATATATTTAAAATTTTTAAATTTCAAAATAAACTGAAAGCCCCAGGTCAGTTAATTTGCAGGTCTCTTAATTTAGATACTGCAGGCCCCAAGAAAAATTTAAGTGCAACGTCAAAATTATCCAACAAAAAAAAACAATAGAGCCAGGTTGTTAGAGACGCTTTAAACCTACTCTAAGAATAGGTTGCAAAACGGAATTGAACTGAAAAAATAGATAATTTTTCAACATAGCGAATTTTTTTCAATGATGTTTCTTCAGCACGAATCATGAAATAAAAAGCTTTAATATGACACCCTAATTAAAATTTTTTGACTATTCTTTGTAACGATAATTATCTTGAGAATAACTCACCCAAACACCACAGGTTTTTTCAAACCCAAAAGTACTAATGGCCAAAAATACCAAAACCCAAACTTAATTAAGCCTGTGGTCAATATAGGTTGATCAATTATAAACTAATTAAGTTTGACTTCATCAGTTTACACTTAGGCGAAGCAAAATTTTTTTTGTCGTTTTCATAAGTTGTTTTCAAGTAAAATTTTCAAAAAAACAAACTGGCAGACATTTTTTCCTCACTTAAGCCCCAAGGACCGGCAAAATGTCCCAAAGTCTACAACAAAGCAACCAAAAAAGGTAAAAACAAAAGTTAACAAGCAAACTGGAAAATTGACGCTCTTCTTCAGCAACATTAATTTGAGCAATCTTGTTTGAATACCACCATTTTGACACACTACCCCAAACTAAGACAAACTATTCCAGTTATTACGTTGAGCTTTTGTAACAACATAAATCTACTTGAAACAATTCATGCTAAAGGGCTCAAAAACCCGTTCACCAAATATTGTCAGGGACGTAGTAAATGTTGAGAATCGTATATTCAGAAAATTAAAAAAAAACAAATAAAGTTGTTTTCTCTATAAAACGAGTTTTATTGAACAACAGAGCCAACAGAGTTGGAACAGAAAAATCTAAATTGAGAAAAAAAGTCAATTAGCTGAATTTTGAATTAGCTTCTCTATGTTTGTCGAATATCAATTAATTTAATGGCTTGGTCGTCTTCAGAATCAATCGTCCCAATTGTCGATAAGTCGTCCTCAGAATCAATATCACTATCATTTTACAAAAATTACTAAGAGATTTAGAAACTCCAACTATTGGACCATGTTTGGCAATAGTTATTAATTGGTCACCAATTGACATTTCCCATGCCCTGCTCACTACGTTCATGCCACTTAATAAAAAAAGCAATCGTCTTGTATCTTAAGTTTCACCAGAGTAAAAAATTGTATTCAGCAAAAATCCACTTTTTTGTTTTCAAACTCCGAGATTTTTAGAATCAAACATCTTTTACTTCATAAAATTTTTGTAAATTGACACGGCTGACAAAAAACAACAAAATTAGAACTGAAACGTACTAAAATCAAATTTTAGAAAAAAATTGACATGCTAAGTTCGAACCCGCATCTCCAGGCCAACAATCAATCGCGCTGCCTTCCAATTTTTCGTGCATACTACTTTCTTAGATGAGAAGACCAAAAATGAGCTTCAATAAATATATATGCAGCTCAACTGCTGTAACTAACGCAACCTTTGCATGATCTTTTCGGCTTCTATTGGCAAATAAAGGACTGACCGTATAACAAGCTTTCTTAGGTAAAGAACAATCATTATTGCGTTTTAATTTACCCAAGGCTTTTAAACATTCCCTAGCAAATCGATTTTTGTAACAAAACAATCAATCATACAGAACAATTGACATTCGTTCTGAAATATGGCGCATTCTCTGATTTACCAATTTTGAGCTAGTGTAGTCTTGGTACATAAACTTATTAAAACTCGATTACACGTAAAATCACACATAATTTTGGTGCACCGCAAGGGTAACATAGACCTCTTTTAAAACTCGAAGTCAGGCGGCCAGTTTATTGCGTCATTTTCACTTTTATAATCGAGTTTGAATTCAATTTTAACTCAATTTGGTTAATGGATTTGATTTTGCCAAATCAAACGCCAAATCAAACTTAACTAACAAGGCATAAAAAGGAGCGTGAAGAAACTTTATCCTGAAAGCGCACAACTTTAAGTGCTCAGCGCAAAACGTATTTGAAAATTTTAATTATACAGCAACTATTTGCACTAAGAACAGTTGTTTCATCAGTTTTTAGAGCAGACGTTAAAACGCTCACTTTCATAGTCAAATCATCGCTGAGTTTTTGCGAAAACGCAGGGTTAAAATCGAGATTATCGTTGTAGTCATAACCAGATTGGTTTCAAACTATGCAGGTTTCCGTAATCACCACAAGTAGGTGTGAGACTCTATCGCCTGATGATCATTTGTGATCGCAATTGTGATCAGCGTCCCTTCTTGTAACTAAAACAATTTACGATAACATAAATTGAAAGTTCCATCAAAAGCTCGAAACTAGAGATTTACATGATTTACTTTGGAGCGCTTGAACTCAAAAACAAAAATTGTACACCAAGGCGAAGCGGAGCTTCGCATCACTCTCGATAAAACACTAACTTAAAAAGACGTGTCGAAAAAAATGCGTTGAAAAATACTTCGTGAAACAAAATTTTTATTTGTTTCGATAAAAAACAGATAGGGGCACAACTAAAGGAGGAGGTAGGTGCTTGATATTGAATGAATTTGCTACACTGCTGCGGCTTAAAAAATGTGATTTCATGAATTGGACTTTGCCCAAAACCTTAGTTGTTTCTCTAATGAAATAAAAAAGAGTAAAAAAAATTTAGATAATCAATTTCCCAAGCACAACATCTCTTCTACAAAAAACAAGAAACAACGGACATATGATAACATAGAAAACTTTGATTTGCTTAGACTCGTAAGCGAAAGTTGTATCATATTTCATGCTAGTTTCGACGCCCCGAAGCTTCCTTACACAGTAAGAAACGGAAAAAGAAATTGAACTAATCTCACCAAAAAACAAAGCCCATATGGAATTAATCCGATAGGAACAGTCAGAAAGAATAGTTGTATCACAAATCAAACTGGTCCCAGCAGCCATACTTTTTCACATCACAAGTACAAAAACGATTTAGCCTGAAATAAACTACAACATACGTTGAAACAAAAAAGATACTCTTAAAAACAGACTCGTAAGCAAAAACTTCATTATATACTGAACTCCGGTCAGCAGCCAAGTTTTAGTACATCACGAAAAAAGAAAAAGACTTTGGATTGTCTCCAAGAAACAACGGACATATGATAACATAGAAAACGAAAACTTTGATTTGCATAGAATCGTAAGCGAAAGTTGTATCATATTTCCTGCTAGTTTCGACGCCCCGAAGCTTCCTTACACAGCAAGAAACGGAAAAAGAAATTGAACTAATCTCATCAAAAAACAAAGCGCATATGAAATAAATCCCATAGCAACAGTCAGGAGAAATGTTGTATCACAAATCAAACTGGTCCCAGCAGCCATGCTTTTTCACATCACAAGTACAAAAACGATTTAGCCCATGAAAAAAACTACGACAGATGTTGAAACAAAAAAGATACACTTGAAAACAGATTCGTAAGTAAAAACTTCATCATATACTGAGCTCCTGTCAGCAGCCATTCTTTAGTACATCACGAAAAAAGAAAAAGACCTTGGATTGTCTCCAAGAAACAACGGACATATGATAACATAGAAAACTTTGATTTGCTTAGACTCGTAAGCGAAAGTTGGATCATATTTTCAGCTAGTTTCGACGCACCCAAGCTTCCTTACACAGCAAGAAACGGAAAAATAAATTGAACTAATCTCACCAAAAAACAAAGCCCATATGGAATTAATCCGATAGGAACAGTCAGAAAGAATAGTTGTATCACAAATCAAACTGGTCCCAGCAGCCATGCTTTTTCACATCACAAGTACAAAAACGATTTAGCCCATGAAAAAAACTAAGACAGACGTTGAAACAAAAAAGATACTCTTAAAAACAGACTCGTTAGCAAAAACTTCAACATAAACTCAGATCCTGTCAGCAGCCATCCTTTAGTACATCACAAAAAAGAAAAACACCTTGGATTGTCTCCAAGAAACAACGGACATATGATATCATAGAAAACTTGGATTTGCTTACACTCGTAAGCGAAAGTTGTATCACATTTTCAGCTAGTTTCGACGCACCCAAGCTTCCTTACACAGCAAGAAACGGAAAAGAAAATTGAACTAATCTCACCAAAAAACAAAGCCCATATGGAATTAATCCGATAGGAACAGTCAGAAAGAATGGTTGTATCTTAAATCAAACTGGTCCCAGCAGCCATGCTTTTTCACATCACAAGTACAAAAACGATTTAGCCTGAATTAAACTACAACATACGTTGAAACAGAAAGATACTCTTAAAAACAGACTCGTAAGCGAAAATTTCATCATATACTGAGCTCCTGTCAGCAGCCATGCTTTAGTACACCACGAAAAAAAAAGACCTTGGATTGTCTCCAAGAAACAACGGACATATGATATTATAGAAAGGTTTGATTTGCTTAGACTCGTAAGCGAAAGTTGTATCATATTTCCTGCTAGTTTCGACGCCCCGAAGCTTCCTTACACAGCAAGAAACGGAAAAAGAAATTGAACTAATCTCATCAAAAAACAAAACCCATATGGAATAAATCCGATAGGAACAGTCAGAAAGAATAGTTGTATCACAAATCAAACTGGTCCCAGCAGCCATGCTTTTTCACATCACAAGTAAAAAAACGATTTAGCCCATGAAAAAACTACGACAGACATTGAAACAAAAAAAATACTCTTAAAAACAGACTCGTAAGCGAAAATTTCATCATATACTGAGCTCCTGTCAGCAGCCATGCTTTAGTACACCACGAAAAAAAAAGACCTTGGATTGTCTCCAAGAAACAACGGACATATTATATCATAGAAAACTTTGATTTGCTTAGATTCTTAAGCGAAAGTTATCATATTTCCTGCTAGTTTCGACGCCCCGAAGCTTCCTTACACAGCAAGAAACGGAAAAAGAAATTGAACTAATCTCAATCTCATCAAAAAACAAAGCCCATTTGGAATAAATCCGATAGGAACAGTCAGAAAGAATAGTTGTATCACAAATCAAACTGGTCCCAGCAGCCATGCTTTTTCACATCACAAGTAAAAAAACGATTTAGCCCATGAAAAAACTACGACAGACATTGAAACAAAGAGATACTCTTAAAAACAGACTCGTAAGCAAAAACTTCATCATATACTGTGCTCCTGTCAGCAGCCATGCTTTAGTACATCACGAAAAAAGAAAAAGACGTTGGATTGTTTCCAAGAAACAACGAACATACGATATCATAGAAAATTTTGACTTGCTACGACTCGTAAGCGAAAGTTGTATCAAATTTCCTGCTAGTTTCGAAGCACCCAAGCTTCCTTACACAGCAAGAAACGGAAATAGAAATTGAACTAATCTCACCAAAAAACAAAGCCCATAAGGAATTATTCCGATAGGAACAGTCAGAAAGAATAGTTGTATCACAAATCAAACTGGTCCCAGCAGCCATGCTTTTTCACATCACAAGTACAAAAACGATTTAGCCTGAAATAAACTACAACATACGTTGAAACAGAAAGATACTCTTAAAAACAGACTCGTAAGCGAAAACTTCATCATATACTGAGCACCTGTCAGCAGCCATTCTTTAGTACACCACGAAAAAAAAAGACCTTGGATTGTCTCCAAGAAACAACGGACATATTATATCATAGAAAACATTGATTTGCTTAGATTCTTAAGCGAAAGTTATCATATTTCCTGCTAGTTTCGACGCCCCGAAGCTTCCTTACACAGCATGAAACGGAAAAAGAAATTGAACTAATCTCAATCTCATCAAAAAACAAAGCCCATATGGAATAAATCCGATAGGAACAGTCAGAAAGAATAGTTGTATCACAAATCAAACTGGTCCCAGCAGCCATGCTTTTTCACATCACAAGTACAAAAACGATTTAGCCCATGAAAAAACTCTGACAGACATTGAAACAAAAAAGATACTCTTAAAAACAGACTCGTAAGCAAAAACTTCATCATATACTGAGCTCCTGTCAGCAGCCATGCTTTATTACATCACGAAAAAAGAAAAAGCCGTTGGATTGTCTCCAAGAAATAACGGGTATACGATATCATAGAAAACTTTGATTTGCTACGACTCGTAAGCGAAAGTTGTATCAAATTTCCTGCTAGTTTCGACGCACCCAAGCTTCCTTACACAGCAAGAAACGGAAAAACAAGGTGAACTAATCTCACCAAAAAACAAAGCCCATATGGAATTATTCCGATAGGAACAGTCAGAAAGAATAGTTGTATCACAAATCAAACTGGTCCCAGCAGCCATGCTTTTTCACATCACAAGTACAAAAACGATTTAGCCTGAAATAAACTACAACATACGTTGAAACAGAAAGATACTCTTAAAAACAGACTCGTAAGCGAAAACTTCATCATATACTGAGCACCTGTCAGCAGCCATGCTTTAGTACACCACGAAAAAAAAAGACCTTGGATTGTCTCCAAGAAACAACGGACATATGATATCATAGAAAACTTTGATTTGCTTAGATTCGTAAGCGAAAGTTGTATCAAACTTCCTGCTAGTTTCGACGCACCCAAGCTTCCTTACACAGCAAGAAACGGAAAAAGAAATTGAACTAATCTCACCAAAAAACAAAGCCCAATTAGAATTAATCCGATAGGAACAGTCAGAAAGAATAGTTGTATCACAAATCAAACTGGTCCCAGCAGCCATGCTTTTTCACATCACAAGTACAAACACGATTTAGCCTGAAATAAACTACAACATACGTTGAAACAAAAAAGATACTCTTAAAAACAGACTCGTAAGCAAAAACTTCATCATATACTGAGCTCCTGTCAGCAGCCATGCTTTATTACATCACGAAAAAAGAAAAAGACGTTGGATTGTCTCCAAGAAACAACGGACATATGATATCAGAGAAAACTTTTATTTGCTTAGACTCGTAAGCGAATGTTGTATCATATTTCCTGCTAGTTTCGACGCCCCGAAGCTTCCTTACACAGCAAGAAATGGAAAAAGAAATTGAACTAATCTCATCACAAAACAAAGCCCATATGGAATAAATCCGATAGGAACAGTCAGAAAGAATAGTTGTATCACAAATCAAACTGGTCCCAGCATCCATGCTTTTTCACATCACAAGTACAAAAATGATTTAGCCCATGAAAAAACTACGACAGACATTGAAACAAATAAGATACTCTTAAAAACAGACTCGTAAGCAAAAACTTCATCATATACTGAGCTCCTGTCAGCAGCCATGCTTTATTACATCACGAAAAAAGAAAAAGACGTTGGATTGTCTCCAGGAAATCACGGACATACGATATCATAGAAAACTTTGATTTGCTACGACTCGTAAGCGGAAGTTGTATCAAATTTCCTGCTAGTTTCGACGCACCCAAGCTTCCTTACACAGCAAGAAGCGGAAAAAGAAATTGAACTAATCTCACCAAAAAACAAAGCCCATATGGAATTAATCCGATAGGAACAGTCAGAAAGAATAGTTGTATCACAAATCAAACTGGTCCCAGCAGCTAGGCTTTTTCACATCACAAGTACAAAAACGACTTAACCTGAAATAAACTACAACATACGTTGAAACAGAACGATACTCTTAAAAACAGACTCGTAAGCGAAAATTTCATCATATACTGAGCACCTGTCAGCAGCCATGCTTTAGTACACCACGAAAAAAAATACCTTGGATTGTCTCCAAGAAACAACGGACATATGATATCATAGAAAACTTTGATTTGCTTAGAATCTTAAGCGAAAGTTGTATCATATTTCCTGTTAGTTTTGACGCCCCGAAGCTTCCTTACACAGCAAGAAACGGAAAAAGAAATTGAACTTATCTCATCAAAAAAACAAAGCCCATATGGAATAAATCCGATAGGAACAGTCAGAAAGAATAGTTGTATCACAAATCAAACTGGTCCCAGCAGCCATCCTTTTTCACATCACAAGTACAAAAACGATTTAGCCCATGAAAAAACTACGACAGACATTGAAACAAAAAAAATACTCTTAAAAACAGACTCGTAAGCAAAAACTTCATCATATACTGAGCTCCTGTCAGCAGCCATGCTTTATTACATCACGAAAAAAGAAAAAGACGTTGGATTGTCTCCAGGAAATCACGGACATACGATATCATAGAAAACTTTGATTTGCTACGACTCGTAAGCGGAAGTTGTATCAAATTTCCTGCTAGTTTCGACGCACCCAAGCTTCCTTACACAGCAAGAAGCGGAAAAAGAAATTGAACTAATCTCACCAAAAAACAAAGCCCATATGGAATTAATCCGATAGGAACAGTCAGAAAGAATAGTTGTATCACAAATCAAACTGGTCCCAGCAGCTAGGCTTTTTCACATCACAAGTACAAAAACGATTTAGCCTGAAATAAACTACAACATACATTGAAACAAAAAAAATACTCTTAAAAACAGACTCGTAAGCAAAAACTTCATCATATACTGAGCTCCTGTCAGCAGCCATACTTTATTACATCACGAAAAAAGAAAAAGACGTTGGATTGTCTCCAAGAAATAACGGGTATACGATATCATAGAAAACCTTGATTTGCTACGACTCGTAAGCGAAAGTTGTATCAAATTTCCTGCTAGTTTCGACGCAACCAAGCTTCCTTACACAGCAAGAAACGGAAAAAGAAATTGAACTAATCTCACCAAAAAACAAAGCCCATATCGAATTAACCCGATAGGAACAGTCAGAAAGAAAAGTTGTATCACAAATCAAACTGGTCCCAGCAGCCATGCTTTTTCACATCACAAGTACAAAAACGATTTAGCCTGAAATAAACTACAACATACGTTGAAACAGAAAGATACTCTTAAAAACAGACTCGTAAGCGAAAACTTCATCATATACTGAGCACCTGTCAGCAGCCATGCTTTAGTACACCACGAAAAAAAAAAGACCTTGGATTGTCTCCAAGAAACAACGGACATATGATATCATAGAAAACTTTGATTTGCTTAGACTCGTAAGCGAAAGTTGGATCAAACTTCCTGCTAGTTTCGACGCACCCAAGCTTCCTTACACAGCAGGAAACGGAAAAAGAAATTGAACTAATCTCACCAAAAAACAAAGCCCATATCGAATTACCCCGATAGGAACAGTCAGAAAGAATAGTTGTATCACAAATCAAACTGGTCCCAGCAGCCATGCTTTTTCACATCACAAGTACAAAAACGATTTAGCCTGAAATAAACTACAACATACGTTGAAACAAAAAAGATACTCTTAAAAACAGACTCGTAAGCAAAAACTTCATCATATACTGAGCTCCTGTCAGCAGCCATGCTTTATTACATCACGAAAAAAGAAAAAGACGTTGGATTGTCTCCAAGAAACAATGGACATATGATATCAGAGAAAACTTTTATTTGCTTAGACTCGTAAGCGAATGTTGTATCATATTTCCTGCTAGTTTCGACGCCCCGAAGCTTCCTTACACAGCAAGAAACGGAAAAAGAAATTGAACTAATCTCATCACAAAACAAAGCCCATATCGAATAAATCCGATAGGAACAGTCAGAAAGAATAGTTTTATCACAAATCAAACTGGTCCCAGCAGCCATGCTTTTTCACATCACAAGTACAAAAACGATTTAGCCCATTAAAAAACTCCGACAGACATTGAAACAAAAAAGATACTCTTAAAAACAGACTCGTAAGCAAAAACTTCATCATATACTGAGCTCCTGTCAGCAGCCATGCTTTATTACATCACGAAAAAAGAAAAAGACGTTGGATTGTCTCCAGGAAATAACGGACATACGATATCATAGAAAACTTTGATTTGCTACGACTCGTAAGCGAAAGTTGTATCAAATTTCCTGCTAGTTTCGACGCACCCAAGCTTCCTTACACAGCAAGAAGCGGAAAAAGAAATTGAACTAATCTCACCAAAAAACAAAGCCCATATGGAATTAATCCGATAGGAACAGTCAGAAAGAATAGTTGTATCACAAATCAAACTGGTCCCAGCAGCCATGCTTTTTCACATCACAAGTACAAAAACGATTTAGCCTGAAATAAACTACAACATACGTTAAAAACAGACTCGTAAGCAAAAACTTCATCATATACTGAGCTCCTGTCAGCAGCCATGCTTTAGTACACCATGGAAAAAAAGACATTGGATTGTCTCCAAGAAACAACGGACATATGATATCATAGAAAACATTGATTTGCTTAGACTCGTTAGCGAAAGTTGTATCATATTTCCTGCTAGTTTCGACGCCCCGAAGCTTCCTTACACAGCAAGGAACGGAAGAAGAAATTGAACTAATCTCATCAAAAAACAAAGCCCATATGGAATAAATCCGATAGGAACAGTCAGAAAGAATAGTTGTATCACAAATCAAACTGGTCCCAGCAGCCATGCTTTTTCACATCTTAAGTACAAAAACAATTTAGCCTGAAACAAACTACAACATACGTTGAAACAAAAAAGATACTCTTAAAAACAGACTCGTAAGCAAAAACTTCATCATATACTGAGCTCCTGTCAGCAGCCATGCTTTATTACATCACGAAAAAAGAAAAAGACGTTGGATTGTCTCCAAGAAACAATGGACATATGATATCAGAGAAAACTTTTATTTGCTTAGACTCGTAAGCGAATGTTGTATCATATTTCCTGCTAGTTTCGACGCCCCGAAGCTTCCTTACACAGCAAGAAACGGAAAAAGAAATTGAACTAATCTCATCACAAAACAAAGCCCATATCGAATAAATCCGATAGGAACAGTCAGAAAGAATAGTTTTATCACAAATCAAACTGGTCCCAGCAGCCATGCTTTTTCACATCACAAGTACAAAAACGATTTAGCCCATGAAAAAACTCCGACAGACAATGAAACAAAAAAGATACTCTTAAAAACAGACTCGTAAGCAAAAACTTCATCATATACTGAGCTCCTGTCAGCAGCCATGCTTTATTACATCACGAAAAAAGAAAAAGACGTTGGATTGTCTCCAGGAAATAACGGACATACGATATCATAGAAAACTTTGATTTGCTACGACTCGTAAGCGAAAGTTTTATCAAATTTCCTGCTAGTTTCGACGCACCCAAGCTTCCTTACACAGCAAGAAGCGGAAAAAGAAATTGAACTAATCTCACCAAAAAACAAAGCCCATATGGAATTAATCCAATAGGAACAGTCAGAAAGAATAGTTGTATCACAAATCAAACTGGTCCCAGCAGCCATGCTTTTTCACATCACAAGTACACAAAAACGATTTAGCCTGAAATAAACTACAACATACGTTAAAAACAGACTCGCAAGCAAAAACTTCATCATATACTGAGCTCCTGTCAGCAGCCATGCTTTAGTACACCATGAAAAAAAAAGACATTGGATTGTCTCCAAGAAACAACGGACATATGATATCATAGATAACTTTGATTTGCTTAGACTCGTAAGCGAAAGTTGTATCATATTTCGTGCTAGTTTCGACGCCCCGAAGCTTCCTTACACAGCAAGAAACGGAAAAAGAAATTGAACTAATCTCATCAAAAAACCAAAGCCCATATGGAATAAATCCGATAGAAACAGTCAGAAAGAATAGTTGTATCACAAATCAAACTGGTCCCAGCAGCCATGCTTTATCACATCACAAGTACAAAAACGATTTAGCCCATGAAAAAACTACGACAGACATTGAAACAAAAAGATACTCTTAAAAACAGACTCGTAAGCAAAAACTTCATCAAATACTGAGCTCCTGTCAGCAGCCATGCTTTATTACATCACGAAAAAAGAAAAAGACGTTGGATTGTCTCCAAGAAACAACGGACATACGATATCATAGAAAACTTTGATTTGCTACGACTCGTCAGCGAAAGTTGTATGAAATTTCCTACTAGTTTCGACGCACCCAAGCTTCCTTACACAGCAAGAAACGGAAAAACAAGGTGAACTAATCTCAACAAAAAACAAAGCCCATATGGAATTATTTCGATAGGAACAGTCAGAAAGAATAGTAGTATCACAAATCAAACTGGTCCCAGCAGCCATGCTTTTTCACATCACAAGTACAAAAACGATTTAGCCACAGAAAAAAACTACGACAGACGTTGAAACAAAAAAGAAACTCTTAAAAACAGACTCGTAAGCAAAAATTTCAACATAAACTGAGCTCCTGTCAGCAGCCAGGCTTTAGTACATCACGAAAAAAGAAAAAGACCTTGGATTGTCTCCAAGAAACAACGGACATATGATAAGATAGAAAACTTTGATTTGCTTAGACTCGTAAGCGAAAGTTGTATGATATTTCCTGCTAGTTTCGCAGCCCCGAAGCTTCCTTACACAGCAAGAAACGGAAAAAGAAATTGAATTAACCTCACCAAAAAACAAAGCCCATATGGAATTAATCCGATAGGAACAGCCAGAAAGAATACTTGTATCACAAATCAAACTGGTCCCAGCAGCCATGCTTTTTCACATCACAAGTACAAAAACCAGTAGGCCCATGAAAATAAATACGACAGACTTTGAAACAATAAAAAAAACTCTTAAAAACAGACTCGTAAGCAAAAACTTCATCATATACTGAGCTCCTGTCAGCAGCCATGCTTTAGTACATCACAAAAAAAGAAAAAGACCTTGGAATGTCTCCAAGAAACAACGGAAATATGATATCATAGAAAACTTTGATTTGCTTAGACTCGTAAGCGAAAGTTGTATCAAATTTCCTGCTAGTTTCGACGCCCCGAAGCTTCCTTACACAGCAAGAAACGGAAAAAGAAATTGAACTAAACTCACCAAAAAACAAAGCCCATATGGAGTTAATCCGATAAGAACAGTCAGAAAGAATAGTTGTATCACAAATCAAACTGGTCCCAGCAGCCATGCTTTTTCACATCACAAGTACAAAAACGATTTAGCCCATGAAAAAAACTACGACAGATGTTGAAACAAAAAAGATACTCTTAAAAACAGACTCGTTAGCAAAAACTTCATCATATACTGAGCTCCTGTTAGCAGCCATGCTTTAGTCATATACTGAGCTCCTGTCAGCAGCCAAGCTTTAGTACATCACGAAAAAAGAAAAAACGTTGGATTGTCTCCAAGAAACAACGGACATGACATATCATAGAAAACTTTGATTTGCTTAGACTCGTAAGCGAAAATTGTATCATATTTCCTGCTAGTTTCGACGCCCATAAGCTTCTTTGTACAGCAAGAAACGGAAAAAGAAATTGAACAAAATTCAGCAAAAAACAAAGCCCAAATGGAATTAATCCGATAGGAACAGTCAGAAAGAATAGTTGTATCACAAATCAAACTGGTCCCAGCAGCCATGGTTTTTCACATCACAAGTACAAAAACGATTTAGCCCATGAAAAAAACTACAACAGATGTTGAAAAAAAAGATACTCTTAAAAACAGACTCGTAAGCAAAAACTTCATCATATATGATCTCCTGTCAGCAGCCATGTTTTAGAACATCACGAAAAAAGAAAGACCCTGGATTGTCTCCAAGAAACAACGGACATATGATATCATAGAAAACATTGATTTGCTTAGACTTGTAAGCGAAAGTTGTATCATATTTCCTGCTAGTTTCGACGCCCCGAAGCTCCCTTACAAAGCAAGGAACGGAAGAAGAAATTGAACTAATCTCATCAAAAAACAAAGCCCATATGGAATAAATCCGATAGGAACAGTCAGAAAGAATAGTTGTATCACAAATCAAACTGGTCCCAGCAGCCATGCTTTTTCACATCACAAGTACAAAAACGATTTAGCCTGAAAAAAACTACAACATACGTTGAAACAAAAAAGATACTCTTAAAAACAGACTTTTAAGCAAAAACTTCATCATATACAGAAGTCGTGTCAGCAGCCCTGCTTTAGTAAATCACGAAAAAAACGTTGGATTATCTCCAAGAAACAACGGACATAGATATCATAAAAAACGTTGATTTGCTTAGTCTCGTAATCAAAAGTTACAAAAATTTTTCTGCTGGTTTCGACGCACCCATGCTTTCTTACAACGCAAGAAACGAACAAAAAAATTGAATTTATCTCTCCAAAAACAAAGCCTATAATCAAAATCTCCGATAGGAACAGTCAGAAAAAAGTTGTATCACAAATCAAACTGGTCCCAGCAGCCATGCTTTTTCACATCACAAATACAAAAACAAACGATTTAGCCCATTTAACAAACTACGGCATACATTGAAACAAAAAAATTACTCGAAAAAAAGACTCTTGAGCAAAAACTTCACCATATATTGAACTCCTTTCAGCAGCCAAGCTTTAGTACATCACGAAAAAAGAAAAATACGTTGGATTGTCTCCAAGAAACAACGAACATACGATATCATAGAAAATTTTGACTTGCTACGACTCGTGAGCGAAAGTTGTATCAAATTTCCTGCTAGTTTCGAAGCACCCAAGCTTCCTTACAAAGCAAGAAACGGAAAAAGAAATTGAACTAAACTCACCAAAAAACAAAGCCCATATGGAGTTAATCCGATAAAAACAGTCAGAAAGAATAGTTGTATCACAAATCAAACTGGTCCCAGCAGCCATGCTTTTTCACATCACAAGTACAAAAACGAATTAGCCCATGAAAAAAACTACGACAGATGTTGAAACAAAAAAGTTACTCTTAAAAACAGACTCGTTAGCAAAAACTTCATCATATACTGAGCTCCTGTCAGCAGCCATGCTTTAGTACATCACGAAAAAAGAAAAAAACGTTGGATTGTCTCCAAGAAACAACGGACATGACATATCATAGAAAACTTTGATTTGCTTAGACTCGTAAGCGAAAATTGTATCATATTTCCTGCTAGTTTCGACGACAATAAGCTTCCTTGTACAGCAAGAAACGGAAAAAGAAATTGAACTAAATTCAGCAAAAAACAAAGCCCAAATGGAATTAATCCGATAGGAACAGTCAGAAAGAATAGTTGTATCACAAATCAAACTGGTCCCAGCAGCCATGGTTTTTCACATCACAAGTACAAAAACGATTTAGCCCATGAAAAAAACTACGACAGATGTTGAAAAAGAAGATACTCTTAAAAACAGACTCGTAAGCAAAAACTTCATCATATATGATCTCCTGTCAGCAGCCATGTTTAATACATCACGAAAAAAGAAAGACCCTGGATTGTCTCCAAGAAACAACGGACATATGATATCATAGAAAACATTGATTTGCTTAGACTCGTAAGCGAAAGTTGTATCATATTTCCTGCTAGTTTCGACGCCCCGAAGCTTCCTTACACAGCAAGGAACGGAAGAAGAAATTGAACTAATCTCATCAAAAAACAAAGCCCATATGGAATAAATCCGATAGGAACAGTCAGAAAGAATAGTTGTATCACAAATCAAACTGGTCCCAGCAGCCATGCTTTTTCACATCACAAGTACAAAAACGATTTAGCCACAGAAAAAAACTACGACAGACGTTGAAACAAAAAAGAAACTCTTAAAAACAGACTCGTAAGCAAAAATTTCAACATAAACTGAGCTCCTGTCAGCAGCCAGGCTTTAGTACATCACGAAAAAAGAAAAAGACCTTGGATTGTCTCCAAGAAACAACGGACATATGATAAGATAGAAAACTTTGATTTGCTTAGACTCGTAAGCGAAAGTTGTATGATATTTCCTGCTAGTTTCGCAGCCCCGAAGCTTCCTTACACAGCAAGAAACGGAAAAAGAAATTGAATTAACCTCACCAAAAAACAAAGCCCATATGGAATTAATCCGATAGGAACAGCCAGAAAGAATACTTGTATCACAAATCAAACTGGTCCCAGCAGCCATGCTTTTTCACATCACAAGTACAAAAACGAGTAGGCCCATGAAAATAAATACGACAGACTTTGAAACAATAAAAAAAACTCTTAAAAACAGACTCGTAAGCAAAAACTTCATCATATACTGAGCTCCTGTCAGCAGCCATGCTTTAGTACATCACAAAAAAAAAGAAAAAGACCTTGGAATGTCTCCAAGAAACAACGGAAATATGATATCATAGAAAACTTTGATTTGCTAAGACTCGTAAGCGAAAGTTGTATCAAATTTCCTGCTAGTTTCGACGCCCCGAAGCTTCCTTACACAGCAAGAAACGGAAAAAGAAATTGAACTAAACTCACCAAAAAACAAAGCCCATATGGAGTTAATCCGATAAGAACAGTCAGAAAGAATAGTTGTATCACAAATCAAACTGGTCCCAGCAGCCATGCTTTTTCACATCACAAGTACAAAAACGATTTAGCCCATGAAAAAAACTACGACAGATGTTGAAACAAAAAAGATACTCTTAAAAACAGACTCGTTAGCAAAAACTTCATCATATACTGAGCTCCTGTCAGCAGCCATGCTTTAGTCATATACTGAGCTCCTGTCAGCAGCCAAGCTTTAGTACATCACGAAAAAAGAAAAAACGTTGGATTGTCTCCAAGAAACAACGGACATGACATATCATAGAAAACTTTGATTTGCTTAGACTCGTAAGCGAAAATTGTATCATATTTCCTGCTAGTTTCGACGCCCATAAGCTTCTTTGTACAGCAAGAAACGGAAAAAGAAATTGAACTAAATTCAGCAAAAAACAAAGCCCAAATGGAATTAATCCGATAGGAACAGTCAGAAAGAATAGTTGTATCACAAATCAAACTGGTCCCAGCAGCCATGGTTTTTCACATCACAAGTACAAAAACAATTTAGCCCATGAAAAAAACTACAACAGATGTTGAAAAAAAAGATACTCTTAAAAACAGACTCGTAAGCAAAAACTTCATCATATATGATCTCCTGTCAGCAGCCATGTTTTAGAACATCACGAAAAAAGAAAGACCCTGGATTGTCTCCAAGAAACAACGGACATATGATATCATAGAAAACATTGATTTGCTTAGACTTGTAAGCGAAAGTTGTATCATATTTCCTGCTAGTTTCGACGCCCCGAAGCTTCCTTACAAAGCAAGGAACGGAAGAAGAAATTGAACTAATCTCATCAAAAAACAAAGCCCATATGGAATAAATCCGATAGGAACAGTCAGAAAGAAGAGTTGTATCACAAATCAAACTGGTCCCAGCAGCCATACTTTTTCACATCACAAGTACAAAAACGATTTAGCCTGAAACAAACTACAACATACGTTGAAACAAAAAAGATACTCTTAAAAACAGACTTTTAAGCAAAAACTTCATCATATACAGAAGTCGTGTCAGCAGCCCTGCTTTAGTAAATCACGAAAAAAACGTTGGATTATCTCCAAGAAACAACGGACATAGATATCATAAAAAACGTTGATTTGCTTAGTCTCGTAATCAAAAGTTACAAAATTTTTTCTGCTGGTTTCGACGCACCCATGCTTTCTTACAACGCAAGAAACGAACAAAAAAATTGAATTTATCTCTCCAAAAACAAAGCCTATAATCAAAATCTCCGATAGGAACAGTCAGAAAAAAGTTGTATCACAAATCAAACTGGTCCCAGCAGCCATGCTTTTTCACATCACAAATACAAAAACAAACGATTTAGCCCATTTAACAAACTACGGCATACATTGAAACAAAAAAATTACTCGAAAAAAAAGACTCTTGAGCAAAAACTTCACCATATATTGAACTCCTTTCAGCAGCCAAGCTTTAGTACATCACGAAAAAAGAAAAATACGTTGGATTGTCTCCAAGAAACAACGAAAATACGATATCATAGAAAATTTTGACTTGCTACGACTCGTGAGCGAAAGTTGTATCAAATTTCCTGCTAGTTTCGAAGCACCCAAGCTTCCTTACAAAGCAAGAAACGGAAAAAGAAATTGAACTAAACTCACCATAAAACAAAGCCCATATGGAGTTAATCCGATAAAAACAGTCAGAAAGAATAGTTGTATCACAAATCAAACTGGTCCCAGCAGCTAGGCTTTTTCACATCACAAGTACAAAAACGATTTAGCCGGAAATAAACTACAACATACATTGAAACAAAAAAAATACTCTTAAAAACAGACTCGTAAGCAAAAACTTCATCATATACTGAGCTCCTGTCAGCAGCCATACTTTATTACATCACGAAAAAAGAAAAAGACGTTGGATTGTCTCCAAGAAATAACGGGTATACGATATCATAGAAAACCTTGATTTGCTACGACTCGTGAGCGAAAGTTGTATCAAATTTCCTGCTAGTTTCGAAGCACCCAAGCTTCCTTACAAAGCAAGAAACGGAAAAAGAAATTGAACTAAACTCACCATAAAACAAAGCCCATATGGAGTTAATCCGATAAAAACAGTCAGAAAGAATAGTTGTATCACAAATCAAAGTGGTCCCAGCAGCCATGCTTTTTCACATCACAAGTACAAAAACGATTTAGCCCATGAAAAAAACTACGACAGATGTTGAAACAAAAAAGATACTCTTAAAAACAGACTCGTTAGCAAAAACTTCATCATATACTGAGCTCCTGTCAGCAGCCATGCTTTAGTCATATACTGAGCTCCTGTCAGCAGCCAAGCTTTAGTACATCACGAAAAAAGAAAAAAACGTTGGATTGTCTCCAAGAAACAACGGACATGACATATCATAGAAAACTTTGATTTGCTTAGACTCGTAAGCGAAAATTGTATCATATTTCCTGCTAGTTTCGACGACAATAAGCTTCCTTGTACAGCAAGAAACGGAAAAAGAAATTGAACTAAATTCAGCAAAAAACAAAGCCCAAATGGAATTAATCCGATAGGAACAGTCAGAAAGAATAGTTGTATCACAAATCAAACTGGTCCCAGCAGCCATGGTTTTTCACATCACAAGTACAAAAACGATTTAGCCCATGAAAAAAACTACGACAGATGTTGAAAAAGAAGATACTCTTAAAAACAGACTCGTAAGCAAAAACTTCATCATATATGATCTCCTGTCAGCAGCCATGTTTAATACATCACGAAAAAAGAAAGACCCTGGATTGTCTCCAAGAAACAACGGACATATGATATCATAGAAAACATTGATTTGCTTAGACTCGTAAGCGAAAGTTGTATCATATTTCCTGCTAGTTTCGACGCCCCGAAGCTTCCTTACACAGCAAGGAACGGAAGAAGAAATTGAACTAATCTCATCAAAAAACAAAGCCCATATGGAATAAATCCGATAGGAACAGTCAGAAAGAATAGTTGTATCACAAATCAAACTGGTCCCAGCAGCCATGCTTTTTCACATCACAAGTACAAAAACGATTTAGCCTGAAACAAACTACAACATACGTTGAAACAAAAAAGATACTCTTAAAAACAGACTTTTAAGCAAAAACTTCATCATATACAGAAGTCGTGTCAGCAGCCCTGCTTTAGTAAATCACGAAAAAAACGTTGGATTATCTCCAAGAAACAACGGACATAGATATAATAAAAAACTTTGATTTGCTTAGTCTCGTAATCAAAAGTTACAAAATTTTTTCTGCTGGTTTCGACGCACCCATGCTTTCCAAAAACAAAGCCTATAATCAAAATCTCCGATAGGAACAGTCAGAAAAAAGTTGTATCACAAATCAAACTGGTCCCAGCAGCCATGCTTTTTCACATCACAAATACAAAAACAAACGATTTAGCCCATTTAACAAACTACGGCATACATTGAAACAAAAAAATTACTCGAAAAAAAGACTCTTGAGCAAAAACTTCATCATATATTGAACTCCTTTCAGCAGCCAAGCTTTAGTACATCACGAAAAAAGAAAAATACGTTGGATTGTCTCCAAGAAACAACGGACATGAGATATCATAGAAAACTTTTTGCTACGACTCGTGAGGGAAAGTTGTTTCATATTTCCTGCTAGTTTCGACGCACCATGCTTTCTAACAAAGCAATAAACTAAAAAAGGAATTAAACTGATCTCACTAAAAACACCAGCCCATCTGGAAAAAAATTCCGATGGAAACAGTTAGAATGAACAGCTGTATCACAAATCAAACTGGTCCCAGCAGCCATGCTTTTTCACATCACAAGTACAAAAACGATTTAGCCTGAAATAAACTACAACCTACGTTGAAACAGAGAGATACTCTTAAAAACAGACTCGTAAGCGAAAACTTCATCATATACTGAGCACCTGTCAGCAGCCATGCTTTAGTACATCACGAAAAAAGAAAAAGACCTTGGATTGTCTCCAAGAAACAACGGACATATGATAACATAGAAAACTTTGATTTGCTTAGACTCGCAAGCGAAAGTTGTATCATATTTCCTGTTAGTTTCGACGCCCCGAAGCTTCCTTACACAGCAAGAAACGAAAAAAAGAAATTGAACTAATCTCATCAAAAAACAAAGCGCATATGAAATAAATCCCATAGAAACAGTCAGAAAGAAAAGTTCTATCACAAATCAAACTGGTCCCAGCAGCCATGCTTTTTCACATCACAAGTACAAAAACGATTTAGCCTGAAACAAACTACAACCTACGTGGAAACAAAAAAGATACTCTTAAAAACAGCCTCTTAAGCAAAAACTTCATCATATACAGAAGTCGTGTCAGCAGCCCTGCTTTGGTAAATCACGAAAAAAAACGTTGGATTATCTCCAAGAAACAACGGACATAGATATCATAAAAACTTTGATTTGCTTAGTCTCGTAATCAAAAGTTACAACAGTTTTCCTGCTGGTTTCGACGCACCCATGCTTTCTTACAACGCTAGAAACGAAAAAAAAAATTGAACTTATCTCGCCAAAAACAAAGCCTATATTCAAAATCTCCCATGGGAACAGTCAGAAAAAAGTTGTATCACAAATCAAACTGGTCCCAGCAGCCATGCTTTTTCACATCACAAATACGAAAACAAACGATTTAGCCCATGAAACAAACTACACCATGCGTTGAAACAAAAAAAATTACTCGAAATTGAACTAAACTCACCAAAAAACAAAGCCCATATGGAATTAATCCGATAGGAACAGTCAGAAAGAAGAGTTGTATCACAAATCAAACTGGTCCCAGCAGCCATGCTTTTTCACATCACAAGTACAAAAACGATTTAGCCCATGAAAAAAACTACGACAGATGTTGAAAAAAAAGATATTCTTAAAAACAGACTCGTAAGCAAAAACTTCATCATATTTGAGCTCCTGTCAGCAGCCATGTTTTAGTATATCACGAAAAAAGAAAAAGACCTTGGATTGTCTCCGAGAAACAACGGACATGATATCATAGAAAACATTGATTTGCTTAGACTCGTAAGCGAAAGTTGTATCATATTTCCTGGTAGTTTCGACGCCCCGAAGCTTCCTTACACAGCAAGGAACGGAAGAAGAAATTGAACTAATCTCATCAAAAAACAAAGCTCATATGGAATAAATCCGATAGGAACAGTCAGAAAGAATAGTTGTATCACAAATCAAACTGGTCCCAGCAGCCATGCTTTTTCACATCACAAGTACAAAAACGATTTAGCCTGAAACAAACTACAACATACGTTGAAACAAAAAAGTTACTCGAAAAAAAGACTCTTGAGCAAAAACTTCATCACATACTGAACTCCTTTCAGCAGCCAAGCTTTAGTACATCACGAAAAAAGAAAAATACGTTGGATTGTCTCCAAGAAACAACGGACATGAGATATCATAGAAAAGTTTTTTGCTACGACTCGTGAGGGAAAGTTGTTTCATATTTCCTGCTAGTTTCGACGCACCCATGCTTTCTAACCAAGCAATAAACGAAAAAAGGAATTGAACTGATCTCACTAAAAAAACCAGCCCATCTGGAAAAAAATCCGATAGAAACAGTTAGAATGAATAGCTGTATCACAAATCAAACTGGTCCCAGCAGCCATGTTTTTTCACATCACAAATACAAACACAAACGATTTAGCCAGCCCATGAAACAAACTACACCATGCGTTGAAACAAAAAAATTACTCGAAAAAAGACTCGAGCAAAAACTTCATCATATACTGAACTCCTTTCAGCAGCCAAGCTTTAGTACATCACGAAAAAAAAAATACGTTGGATTATCTCCAAGAAACAACGGACATGATATATCATAGAAAATTTTTTTGCTACGACTCGTGAGGGAAAGTTGTTTCATATTTCCTGCTAGTTTCGACACACCCATGCTTTCTAACCAAGCAATAAACGAAAAAAGGAATTGAACTGATCTCACTAAAAAAACCAGCCCATCTGGAAAAAAATCCGATAGAAACAGTTAGAATGAATAGCTGTATCACAAATCAAACTGGTCCCAGCAGCCATGCTTTTTCACATCACAAGTACAAAAACGATTTAGCCCATGAAAAAAACTACGACAGACGTTGAAACAATGAAGATACTCTTAAAAACAGACTCGTAAGCAAAAACTTCATCATATACTGAGCTCCTGTCAGCAGCCATGCTTTAGTACATCACGAAAAAAGAAAAAGACCTTGGATTGTCTCCAAGAAACAACGGACATATGATATCATAGAAAAAGAAATTGAACTAAACTCACCAAAAAACAAAGCCCATATGGAATTAATCCGATAGGAACAGTCAGAAAGAATAGTTGTATCACAAATCAAACTGGTCCCAGCAGCCATGCTTTTTCACATCACAAGTACAAAAACGATTTAGCCTAGGAAAAAAAATTACACAGATGGTGAAACAAAAAAGATGCTCTTAAAAACAGACTCGTAAGCAAAAACTTCATCATATTTGAGCTCCTGTCAGCAGCCATGTTTTAGTATATCACGAAAAAAGAAAAAGACCTTGGATTGTCTCCAAGACACAACGGACATATGATATCATAGAAAACATTGATTTGCTTAGACTCGTAAGCGAAAGTTGTTGCATATTTCCTGCTAGTTTCGACGCCCGAAGCTTCCTTACACAGCAAGGAACGGAAGAAGAAATTGAACTAATCTCATCAAAAAACAAAACTCATATGGAATAAATCCGATAGGAACAGTCAGAAAGAATAGTTGTATCACAAATCAAACTGGTCCCAGCAGCCATGCTATTTCACATCACAAGTACAAAAACGATTTAGCCTGAAACAAACTACAACATACGTTGAAACAATAAAGATACTCTTAAAAAAGACTCATAAGCAAAAACTTCATCTTATACAGAAGTCGTGTCAGCAGGCCTGCTTTAGTAAATCACGAAAAAAAAACGTTGGATTATCTCCAAGAAACAACAGACATAGATATCATAGAAAACTTTGATTTGCTCAGTCTCGTAATCAAAAGTTATAAAACTTTTCCTGCTGGTTTCGACGCTTCCATGCTTTCTTACAACGCCAGAAACGAAAAAAATTGAACTTATCTCTCCAAAAACAAAGCCTATATTCAAAATCTCCGATAGGGACAGTCAGAAAAAAGTTGTATCACAAATCAAACTGGTCCCAGCAGCCATGCTTTTTCACATCACAAATACAAAAACAAACGATTTAGCCCATTTAACAAACTACGGCATACGTTGAAACAAAAAAAAACTCTAAAAACAGACTCTTGAGCAAAAACTTCATATACTGAACTCCTGTCAGCAGCCAAGCTTTAGTACATCACGAAAAAAGAAAAATACGATGGATTGTCTCCAAGAAACAACGGACATGAGATATCATAGAAAACTTTTTTGCTACGACTCGTGAGGGAAAGTTGTTTCATATCTCCTGCTAGTTTCGACGCACCCATGCTTTCTAACAAAGCAATAAAAGAAAAAAAGGAATTGAACTGATCTCACTAGAAAAACCAGCCCATCTGGAAAAAAAAATCCGATAGAAACAGTTAGAATGAATAGCTGTATCACAAATCAAACTAGTCCCAGCAGCGATGCTTTTTCAGATCACAAGTACAAAATTAGCCCATGAAATAAACTACGACAGACGTTAAAACAAAAAAATGCTCTTAAAGACAGACCCGTAAGTAATGACTTGATCATATGTTGAACTCCTGTCAGCAACCATGCTTTGGTACTTCACAAAAAAAGAAAAACGTTGGAGTATCTCCAAGAAACAACTGACATATGATATCACAGAAAACTTTGATTTGCTTAGACTCGTAATCAAAAAATGTTATATATTTCCTGCTGGTTTTGACGCACCCATGCTTTCTTACATCGCAAGAAACGAAAAAAGAAATTGAACAGATCTCACCAAAAACGAAGCCCATATGAAATAATTCTGATAGGAACAGTCAGAAAGAATAGTTGTATCACAAATCAAACTCGTCCCAACATCCATGCATTTTCACATCACAAATACAAAAACATAAGATTTAGCCCATGAAACAAACTACGACATACGTTGAAAAAAAATACTGTTTAAAACACTCTTAAGCAAAAACTTCATCATATACTGAACTCCTGTCAGCAGCCATGACGAAAAAAGAAAAAGACCTTGGATTGTCTCCAAGAAACAACGGACATATGATGTCATAGAAAACTTTGATTTGCTTAGACTCCTAAGCGAAAGTTGTATCATATTTCCTGCTAGTTTCGACGCGCCGAAGTTTCCTTACACAGCAAGAAACGGAAAAAAAAATTGATCTAATCTCATCAAAAAACAAAGCCCATATGGAATAAATCCGATAGGAACCGTCAGGAAGAATAGTTGTATCACAAAACAAACTGGTCCCAGCAGCCATGCTTTTCCACATCACAAGTACAAAAACAATTTAGCCTGAAATAAACTACAACATACGTTGAAACAAAAAAGATGCTCTTAAAAACAGACACTTAAACAAAAATTTCATCATAAACAGAAGTCGTGTCAGCAGCCCTGCTTTAGTACACCACGAAAAAAACGTTGGATTATCTCCAAGAAACAACGGACATAGATATCATCGAAAACTTTGATTTGCTTAGTCTCGTAATCAAAAGTTAAAATATTTTTCCTGCTGGTTTCGACGCACCCATGCTTTCTTACAACGCCAGAAACGAAAAAAATGAACTTATCTCGCCAAAAAGAAAGCCTATACTCAAAACCTCAGATAGGAACAGTCAGCAAAAAGTTGTATCACAAATCAAACTGGTCCCAGCAGCTATGCTTTATCATATCATAAATACAAAAACAAACGTTTTAGCCCATGAAACAAACTACGACATACGTGGAAACAAAAAAATTACTCTAAAGCAAAAGACTCTTGAGCAAAAACTTCATCATATACTGAACTCCTGTCAGCAGCCAAGCTTTAGTACATCACGAAAAAAGAAAAAGACCTCGGATTGTCTCCAAGAAACAACGGACATATGATATCCTAGAAAACTTTGATTTGCTACGACTCAAGAGGGAAAGTTGTATCATTTTTCCTGCTTGTTTCGACGCACCCATGCTTTCTAACAAAAAATTAAACGAAAAAAGGAATTGAACTGATCTCACTAAAAAACATAGCCCACATGGAATGATTCCGATAGGAACAGCCAGAAAGAATGGTTGTATCACAAATCAAACTGGTCCCAGCAGCTATGCTTTATCATATCATAAATACAAAAACAAACGTTTTAGCCCATGAAACAAACTACGACATACGTGGAAACAAAAAAATTACTCTAAAGCAAAAGACTCTTGAGCAAAAACTTCATCATATACTGAACTCCTGTCAGCAGCCAAGCTTTAGTACATCACGAAAAAAGAAAAAGACCTCGGATTGTCTCCAAGAAACAACGGACATATGATATCCTAGAAAACTTTGATTTGCTACGACTCAAGAGGGAAAGTTGTATCATTTTTCCTGCTTGTTTCGACGCACCCATGCTTTCTAACAAAAAATTAAACGAAAAAAGGAATTGAACTGATCTCACTAAAAAACATAGCCCACATGGAATGATTCCGATAGGAACAGCCAGAAAGAATGGTTGTATCACAAATCAAACTGGTCCCAGCAGCCATGCTTTTTCACATCACAAATAAAAACAAACTATTTAGCCCATGAAACAAACTACGACATACGTTGAAATAAAAAAACTCTTAAAAACAGACTTTTAAGCATAAACTTCATCAAATACTGAACTCCTGTCAGCAGCCAAGCTTTAGTACATCACGAAAAAAGAAAAAGACCTTGGATTGTCTCCAATAAACAACGGACATGTGATAACATAGAAAACTTTGATTTGCATAGAATCGTAAGCGAAAGTTGTATCATATTTCCTGCTAGTTTCGACGCCCCGAAGCTTCCTTACACAGCACAGCAAGAAACGGAAAAAGAAATTGAACTAATCTCACCAAAAAACAAAGCCCATATAGAACAATTCCGAGAGGAAGAGTCAGAAAGAATAGTTGTATCACAAATCAAACTGGTCCCAGGAGCCATGCTTTTTCAGATCACAAGTACAAAAACAAATTAGCCAATGTGACAGACCTTAAAACAAAAAAATACCCTCAAAAACAGACCCTCTTAAAAACAGCAATAACTTTATCCTATATTGAACTCCTGTCAGCAACCATGCTTTGGTACATCACGAAAATGACCAAAACGATTTAGCCCATGAAAAAAACTACGACTGACATTGAAACAAAAAGATGATACTCTGAAAAACAGATTCGTGAGCAAAAACTTCATCATATATAAAAGTCGTGTCAGCAACCCTGCTTTAGTACATCGCGAAAATTGATAAAGACGTTGGATTGTCTCCAAGAAACAACGGACATATGATACCCGAGAAAACTTTGATTTGCTACGACTCACTAGGGAAAGTTGTATCATTTTTCCGGCTTGTTTCGACGCACCCATGCTTTCTATCAAAGAATTAAAAAAAAAGAATTGAATTGATCTCACTAAAAAACCAAGCCCATCTGGAAAAAATCCGATAAAAACAGTTAGAAAGAATAGCTGTATCACAAATCAAACTAGTCCCAATAGCGATGCTTTTTCACATCACAATTAGAATAACAATTTAATCCCTTAAAAAAACTACGACACGACGTCAAATAAAGAGCAAAATTAAAAAATCAGACTCTTGACAAAAACAAATTAGCCCATGAAATAAACTACGACAGATGTTAAAACAAAACAAAAACTATTAAAAACAGACCCGTAAGCAATAACTTCATCATATGTTGAACTCCTGTCAGCAACCATGCTTTGGTACATCACGAAAAAAGAAAAACGATGGATTATCTCCAAGAAACAACTGACATATGATATCACAGAAAACTTTGATTTGCTTAGACTCGTAATCAAAAAATGTAACATATTTCCTGCTGGTTTCAACGCACCCATGCTTTCTTATATCGCAAGAAACAAAAATAAATTGAACAGATATCACTAAAAACGAAGCGCATATGGAATAATTGTGATAGGAACAGTCAGAAAGAATAGTTGTATCACAAATCAAACTGGTCCCAGCAGCCATGCTTTTTCACATCACAAGAAAAATTTGATTTGTTTAGACTCGTAAGCGAAAGCTGCATCATATTTCCAGCTAGTTTCGACGCACCCAAGCTTCCTTACACAGCAATAAACGAAAAAAGAAATTGACCTGATCTCACCAAAAAACGAAGCCCATCTGGAAAAAATCCGATAGAAACAGTCAGAAAGACTAGCTGTATCACAAATCAAACTGGTCCCAGCAGCCATGCTTTTTCAGATCACAAGTACAAAACCATTTAGCCAATGAAATAAACTACGACAGACGTTAAAACAAAAAAGATACTCTTAAAAACAGACTCGTAAGCAAAAACTTGATCATATACTGAGCTCCTGTCAGCAGCCATGCTTTATTACATCACGAAAAAAGAAAAAGACGTTGGATTGTCTCCAAGAAACAATGGACATATGATATCAGAGAAAACTTTTATTTGCTTAGACCCGTAAGCGAATGTTGTATCATATTTCCTGCTAGTTTCGACGCCCCGAAGCTTCCTTACACAGCAAGAAACGGAAAAAGAAATTGAACTAATCTCATCACAAAACAAAGCCCATATCGAATAAATCCGATAGGAACAGTCAGAAAGAATAGTTTTATCACAAATCAAACTGGTCCCAGCAGCCATGCTTTTTCACATCACAAGAAAAATTTGATTTGCTTAGACTCGTAAGCGAAAGCTGCATCATATTTCCAGCTAGTTTCGACGCACCCAAGCTTCCTTACACAGCAAGAAACGGAAAAAGAAATTGAACTAATCTCACCAAAAAATAAAGCCCATATGGAATTAATCCGATAGGAACAGTCAGAAAGAATAGTTGTATCACAAATCAAACTGGTCCCAGCAGCCATGCTTTTTCAGATCACAAGTACAAAACCATTTAGCCAATGAAATAAACTACGACAGACGTTAAAACAAAAAAATACCCTTAAAAACTAACCCTCTTAAAAACAGCAATAACTTCATCCTATATTGAACTCCTGTCAGCAACCATGCTTTGGTACATCACGAAAATAGAAAAACGTTGGATTATCTCCAAGAAACAACTGACATATGGTATCACAGAAAACTTTGATTTGCTTAGACTCGTGAGGGAAAGATGTATCATATTTCCTGCTAGTTTTGACGTAAACATCCTTTCTAACAAAGCAATAAGCAAAAAAAGGAATTGAACTAATCTGGCCAAAAAAACAAAGCTCATAAAGAATAAATCCGATAGGAACAGTCAGAAGGAATAGTTGTATCACAAATCAAACTGGTCCCAGCAGCCATGCTTTTTCACATCACAAGTACAAAAACGATTTAACCCATGAAAAAAAAACTACGACAGAACGTTAAAACAAAAAAAATACCCTTAAAAACTAACCCTCTTAAAAACAGCAATAATTTCATCCTAATTGAACTCCTGTCAGCAACCATGCTTTGGTACATCACGAAAATAGAAAAACGTTGGATTATCTCCAAGAAACAACTGACATGTGGTATCACAGAAAACTTTGATTTGCTTTGACTCGTGAGGGAAAGATGTATCATATTTCCTGCTAGTTTTGACGCAAACATGCTTTCTAACAAAGCAATAAACAAAAAAAGGAATTGAACTAATCTGACCAAAAAAAAAAGCCCATAAAGAATAAATCCGATAGGAACAGTCAGAAAGAATAGTTGTATCACAAATCAAACTGGTCCCAGCAGCCATGCTTTTTCACATCACAAGTACAAAAACGATTTAGCCCATGAAAAAAACTACGACAGACGTTGAAACAAAAAAGATACTCTTAAAAACAGACTCGAAAGCAAAAACTTCATCATATATTGAACTCCTGTCAGCAGCCATGCTTTGGAACATCACAATAAAAAAGAAAATGTTCGATTGTCTCCAAGAACAAACGGACATAACACCACCGAAAACTTTGATAAGCTTAGACTCGTAATCATAAGTTGTAATATATTTCCTGCTGGTTTCGACGCACCCACGCTTTCTTACATCGCAAAAAACAAAAAAAAATGAACTTAACTCGTCAAAAACAAAGCCTATATTGAATATCTCCGATAGGAACAGTCAGAAAAAATAGTCGTATCACAAGTCAAACTGGTCCCAGCAGCCATGTTTTTTCACATCACAAGTACAAAAACGATTTAACACATGAAAAAAAACTACGACAGACGTTGAAACAAAAAAAATACTCTTAAAAACAGACTCGTAAGCAAAAACTTCATCATATATTGAACTCCTGTCAGCAGCCATGCTTTGGAACATCACAAAAAAAAGAAAATGTTCGATTGTCTCCAAGAACAAACGGACATAACACCACCGAAAACTTTGATAAGCATAGACTCGTAATCATAAGTTGTAATATATTTCCTGCTGGTTTCGACGCACCCACGCTTTCTCACATCGCAAAAAACTAAAAAAAAATTGAACTTAACTCGTCAAAAACAAAGCCTATATTGAATATCTCCGATAGGAACAGTCAGAAAGAAGAGTCGTATCACAAATCAAACTGGTCCCAGCAGCCATGCTTTTTCACATCACAAGTACAAAACCATTTAGCCAATGAAATAAACTACGACAAAAGTTAAAACAAAAAAATACCCTTAAAAACTAACCCTCTTAAAAACAGCAATAACTTCATCCTATATTGAACTCCGTCAGCAACCATGCTTTCGTAAATCACGAAAATAGAAAAACTTTGGATTATCTCCAAGAATCAACTGACATATGGTATCACAGAAAACTTTGATTTGCTTAGACTCGTGAGTGAAAGATGTATCATATTTCCTGCTAGTTTTGACGCAAACATGCTTTCTAACAAAGCAATAAGCAAAAAAAAAAGAATTGAACTAATCTGACCAAAAAAACAAAGTCCATAAAGAATAAATCCGATAGGAACAGTCAGAAAGAATAGTTGTATCACAAATCAAACTGGTCCCAGCAGCCATGCTTTTTCACACCATAAGTACAAAAACGATTTAGCCCATGAAAAAAAACTACGAAAGACGTTGAAACAAAAAGATGATACTCTGAAAAACAGACTCGTAAGCAAAAACTTCATCATATATAGAAGTCATGTCAGCAACCCTGCTTTAGTACATCGCAAAAATAGATAAAGACGTTGGATTGTCTCCAAGAAACGACGGACATATGATATCATCGAAAACTTTGATTTGCTTAGATTAATGAGGGAAAGTTGTATCATATTTCCTGCTAGTTTTGACGAACCCATGACTTCTAACAAAGCAATAAACGAAAAAAGGAATTGAACTGATCTCACCAAAAAACGAAGCCCATCTGGAAAAAATCCGATAGGAACAGTCAGAAAGACTAGCTGTATCACAAATCAAACTGGTCCCAGCAGCCATGCTTATTCAGATCACAAGTACAAAAACAAATTAGCCAAAGAAATAAACTACGACAGACCTTAAAACAAAAAAAATACCCTCAAAAACAGACCCTCTTAAAAACAGCAATAACTATATTCTATATTGAACTCCTGTCAGCAACCATGCTTTGGTACATCACGAAAATAGAAAAACATTGGATTATCTCCAAGAAACAACTGACATATGTTATCACAGAAAACTTTGATTTGCTTAGACTCGTAATCAAAAAAGTTATATATTTCCTGCTGGTTTTGACACACCCATGCTTTCTTACATCGCAAGAAACGAAAAAAGAAATTGAACAGATCTCACCAAAAACAAAGCCCATATGGAAAAACTCTGATAGGAACAGTCAGAAAGAACCGTTATCTCACAAATCAAACTGGTCTCAGCCACCATGATTTTCCACATCACAAGTACAAAAAACAATTTAGCCCATGAAATCAACGATGACAGAAGTTGAAACAAAAAAATAATCTTAAAAATAGACACGTACGCAAAAACTTCAACATATATTGAACTCTTTTCAGCAGCCATGCGCCATGCTTTATTACATCACAAAAAAAAGGAAAAAGACGTTGGATTGTCTCCGAGAAACAACGGATATACTATAACGTAGAAAACGTTGATTTGCTTAGTATCGTAAGCAAAAATTGCATCATATTTCCTGCTAGTTTCGCGCACCCATGCTTTCTTAAACAGCAAGAAACGAAAAAAAGTTGAACTGATCTCAACAGGAAACAAAGCAAATGTAATAAAGCCGTTAGGAACAGTCAGAAAAAATAGTTGTATCACAAATCAAACTGGTCCCAGCAGCCATGCTTTTTCAGATCACAAGGACAAAAACAAATTAGCCAATGAAATAAACTACGACAGACGTTAAAACAAAAAAATACCCTCTTAAAAACAGCAATAACTTTATCCTATATTGAACTCCTGTCAGCAACCATGCTTTGGTACATCAAGAAAATAGAAAAACATTGGATTATCTCCAAGAAACAACTGACATATGATATCACAGAAAACTTTGATTTGCTTAGACTCTTAATCAAAAAATGTTATATATTTCCTGCTGGTTTTGACGCACCCATGCTTTCTTACATCGCAAGAAACGAAAAAAGAAATTGAACAGATCTCACCAAAAACAAAGCCCATATGGAAAAACTCTGATAGGAACAGTCAGAAAGAATAGTTACCTCACAAATCAAACTGGTCCCAGCAGCCATGCTTTTCCACATCACAAGTACAAAAAACGATTTAGCCCAAGAAATCAACGATGACAGAAATTAAAACAAAAAAATTAATCTTAAAAAGAGACACGTAGGCAAAAACTTCAACATATATTGAACTCGTTTCAGCAGCCATCTTTTATTACATCACAAAAAAAACGAAAAAGACGTTGGAATGTCTCCAAGAAACAACGGATATACTATAACGTAGAAAACTTTGATTTGCTTAGACCCGTAAGCAAAAATTGGATCATATTTCCTGCTAGTTTCGACGCACTCATGCTTCCTTAAACATCAAGAAACAAAAAAAGAAGTTGAACTGATCTCAACAGAAAACAAAGCAAATATGTAATAAATCCGTTAGGAACAGTCAGAAAAAATAGTTGTATCACAAATCAAACTGGTCCCAGCAGCCAAGCATTTTCACTTCACAAGTACAAAAACGATTTAGCCCATGAAATAAACTACGACAAGCGTTGAAACAAAAAACTACTCTTAAAAACAGACTCGTAAGCAAAAACTTCATCATGCACGTCTCAGCAGCCAAGTTTTAGTCATCGCGAAAATCAGAAAAAGTACTTGGATTGTCTCCAAGAAACACTGAACATAAGATACCATCGAAAACTTTGAAAAGCTAAGACTGTTATGCAAGTTGTATCAATCATATTTCCTGCTAGTTTCGACGCACCCATACTTTTTTAAATCGCAAGAAAAAAAAAGAAAGAGAACTATCTCACTAAAAAAACATCACATATGGAAGAATTCTAATAGGATCAGTAAGAAAGAGTTGTATCACAAATCAAA
Source organism: Symsagittifera roscoffensis (assembly GCF_963678635.1). NCBI lineage: Eukaryota > Metazoa > Xenacoelomorpha > Acoela > Convolutidae > Symsagittifera > Symsagittifera roscoffensis. The sequence goes on along the minus strand of NC_087067.1, from coordinate 24,434,804 downwards.
CTGGTCCCAGCAGCCATACTTTTTCAAATCACAAGAAAAAAAAACCCGATGTAGCCTATGAAATAAACATCGTCAAAAACAACAAAAAAATAACTCTTAAAAACAGACTAGTAAGCAAAAATTTCATCATATATTGAACTCGTGTCAGCTGCAATGCTTTTAGTACATCGCGAAATTCAGAAAGACCTTGGATTGATTTCCAAAAAACAACAGACATATGATATCATCGAAAACTTCAAAAAGCTTAGACTCGTAAACGAAAGTTGTATCATACTTCCGTCTGGTTTCGACGCAAACATGCTTTCTTACATCAGAGGAAACGAAAAGAAACTAAACATATCACTTTCAAAAACAAACCCATATGGAATAACTCAGACAGGAACAATCAGAAACATTATCTGTATCAAAAATCAAACTTGTCCTAGCAGCCATGCTTTTTCCACAACAAAAATAGGAAAACAATGTAGCCCGTGAAATAAAAAACTATGACACCAAAATTTTTAAAAAAATGTGCTCTTAGAAAGATTCGTCAGCAGAATTTTTATCATATATCGAGTTTGTGTCAGCAGCAATGCTTTACTGGTGTCAGAAGCCATGCTCAAAAACATGCTATTATCAGCAAAAGAGATACGATTGATCTCCAAGAAACATCGGACATATGATATTAACGAAAAGAACTGACACAAAGGATTATGGTAAAGGCAAACTGATCAAAGCAGCCATGCTTTCTCACGTCATTAGGGAGGAAAACCATCCAGGCCCAGCAAAACACACTACGCAACCACAACAGAAAAAAAAACATTTTAAGACAAGCCTCGGAACCAAAATTTGTCAAATATTCTGGTGGTTTTGATGCACCACTAGAAACGAAAAAAAAAAGATTTAACTCGTCTCTCAAAAACACAAAGCACATATTGAATAAGTCTGTAGGGAACAGACAGAAGAATTAGTTGTATCACAAATCAAACTGGTCACAGCAATCATGATTTTTCACATCACAATTAAGGAAACGATTTTGACCGTGAAAAAAACCTGCGACACAATGTCAAAAACTAAGGCAAAGGTTACTCTTATAAAGAGACTCGTCAGCAGAAATTTTATCACACAATGAATTCGTCTCAGAAGCCATGCTTTAGGTCATCTCTTAAATCAGAAAAAGACATAAGATTGATCTCCAAGAAACAAGGGACATCTGATTTCATCGAAAAACAACAGTCAGACAAAATAATTAAATCAAAATCAAATTGCTCACAACAGCCATGCTTTTTCACGTCACGATTGAGGTAAACAATTCATGACCATCAAAACAAACAAAGAAGCCACAACAAAATTAATGAAAAAAAAACTACTTTCAGAAGCATGGACACTGAATTGTATGGTATATTCTGCTGTTTTATATTGTATGGTATATTCTGCGATGCACCTATCGATGCACCTAAGAAACAAAAAAAATAAATTGAACTGACCAACCCGAAAAACACAGCACATATCGAAGATTTCTTATCAGAACATAACAAGTTGGCCCCGGCAGCCATGCTTCTTCACATCACAAGTACGAAAACGATGGACATATGATGTCTTCTAAAACTTCGATGAGCTTAGGTTCATACGAGAACGTTGTATCATGTACCCTGCTGGTTTCATTGCACCAATACTTTTAAACTGCAAAAAAAAATCATGTACCCTGCTGGTTTCGTTGCACCAATACTTTTAGATCGCAAAAAAAAAGAAATTGAACTGATCTCATATCTACTCTACTAGGAACAGTCAGAAACATTAGTTATATCACAGATGAAACTGGTGCCAGCCGCCATGCGTTTCCAAGTCAAAAGTAAGAAAACGATTTAGGCTCTTGAAAAAAAATTACGACCCGATGTCAAAATCTAAGAAAAGTTTTTTTTTGAAAACAGAAGCAAACGTTTTATCATATATCGAATTGGTATCAGCAGCCATGCTTTACTGGTGACAGCCGCCATGGGTTTTCAAGTCACAAGCGTCAAAACGATTTAAGCTCTTGAAAAAAATAAGACCCCACGTCGAAAACTAAGAAAAAAAGTTAATTTTGAAAACAGAAGCAAACGTTTTATCATATATCGAATTGGTATCAGCAACCATGCTTTACTGGTGACAGCCGCCATGCGTTTTCAAGTCACAAGCGAGAAAACGATTTAAGCTCTTGAAAAAAAATTACGACCTCATGTCAAAACTAAGAAAAAAAGTTAATTTTAGAACAAGTTTTATCATATATCGAATTGGTGTCAGCAGCCATGCTTTACTGGTGCCAGCCGCCATGCGTTTTCAAGTCACAAGCGAGAAAATAATTCAGGCTCTTGAAAAAAAAATACGACCCCATGTCAAAAACTAAGAAAAAAACTTAAATTTTAAAAACAGAAGCAAAAGTTTTAACATATATCGAATTGGTGTCAGCAGCCATGCTTTACTGGTGCCAGCAGCCATGCTTAAGTAAACCAACAATATCAGAAATAGAGATTGGATTGATCTCCAGGAAACAACGGATTTGTTATCATCGGAAAGATCAGTCAGAAGCGATAGTTGTACATATTAAACTGGTATCAGCAGGCATGACTTACTGGTGTCAGTATCCATACTTAACTGGTGTCAGCAGCCATGCTTTAATACATCCAGAGGCGGAGTTGCGCTTCGCATACACAAGCAAAAAAATGACCGAAAACAGGTACTGGGATAAAATGAAGGAGAAAAACTTTGAGTCTATAAAATTTCTTAAGTGACGCCGCCAATTATGGGTCTACATAAATGCTAAGAGACGCAAGCCAATTATGACGCATTAGCAGTACTAGTCAATTTGAAAAAAAAAAACCAACTAACATGCCTCACTTTATAGAGCCGACGCATTTAGTAGACGAAGTTGATTAAAACATCCGATCCTGCGGGTCTCCTTCCTACCTCTACGCTACAGATCCATGATACCTTGAGCCTAAAAAGATATTTGTAATAATATAGTCTGTGTTAATATCCTTAGCATTGACAGGACTCAATAGCTGATTATTGATCAAAATGAACACTTTTAAAATGAACACATTTTGTTGCAACCTTTTTTTGTGTTGCAACAATATTTGCGTCGCAACAATATATGCGACTTAGGTTGGAAAAAAGAAAGTTCATGCTGTAACAAAGCTTTGCTTGTGTAAACATCTCCTGCGAGTCTTGTTTTTCCTTACTCTTATACATGCGACAGAACTTACACAGACTTTCGAAAAAGGACTTCGTCGACACAGTCAGAGGGAGTCCTGACGTCTAGGACTGTTGACTGAAGTAGGAAGTGTGAAGTTGAGACAGGTCTTCACTCATTCTTCGGGGTGTTTCAAACTGGAGAGGCGGGTCTCCTTCACCCTCCAGACGTATACTCATGCTCTCTGCCAACTGAAGCATAACCTAACCAAACTGAATCATAAGGATGAATTATATACACTACTAAACATATAATCTAGTGAACACTTTCACAAGAATTGTATTAAGCAAAACCTACATCTTATACACGCAAAATTTGAGGATATCCTTTTTATATTTAGTGCTGCCCAAAACAGCTAAACATCTAAAAATTACATTGAGCTTATTTTGCGCCAAAATACAAAGATAATAAGAAGCTGAACGACAAAAAAAAATGTTTAATTTGACTAGAAAAAAACTCAATTTTCTCAAAGTAGTAATTTCTCAAATATCTTTGCCACCAAACAACGTATAACCACCCATATTAAAGACTAACTCAAAATTAAGCACATGGTATTTTGTACCCAAGAAATAACCAACCGCCCCTCTTCCTGTAGTAGGAGAGAAGCCATTTTTTTTACTACCGACCTGCCTGACCCACGGTGTGTGCACAACAGAGCTGACGAAACAAGTGTTGCTTAAATTCGAGAAAACTAGCACCTCCCAACTATTTCCCAACACCTCCTCTCTTCTGACCCTTGTTATTGCTCTGAGGACCACTTTGACTATTGCTCTTTTTGTTTTTCTTGACGCCACCTGCAGTTTCATTTCGATTATTCCGTTTGGAGCATGTATCGTTGTTCTCGTTGGAGTTATATAACATCGCCAGACCAGCAGCCTTTTGCTTTTTTCACCAGTGCATCAACGACACTTTTTGATCCTCTCGGTTCTTCTCGCACACAAAACAGTAAAGGAGGTCGTCTTTATGTCGCAGATATAACGCTTCGCAATCGGAACGAGGAGTCGCGAAATGCTAATGTGCGTGCAAAACTCCCTTTAATGTTCTCTTTCTCGATTACTTTCTTCTCTTTTAATTCGTCCTTCTCTTGTTTTTCGTCTATTTCTCCTTTTTCTAAATATTCCATCTCTTGTGCGATAATGTCGATTCTCCTTCAATAAAATTTTCAGTGTTATTTTCGATTTTTTTCGAAGTCACCTTCAACCTTTTCACTTTTGCCCTGACATTTTCCTTCTCAGGGGTCAAACTGAGACAGACTACAGTTCTAGACAGACTACAGTACTAGCAAACATTTCGTTGCCCAACCTCGTTTGATTTCGCCAGGCAGCCAGACCACTCCCGTTCCACCCATCCGAATTCTTTCTGTTCACTCGTGAATGGGCAGGACTTTTGGGACAACACTGTACGCACAGCAGTTGATTAATTCCCATCCAAAAACAGGTTGAGACGAATCCTGATGTTGTTGTTGTTTTTTTGTGATCGGTTGTTGCTGCTGTTTTTGTTCTTCTGTGAGCCGTGGTTCGGGCTTTTTTGTTTTTAAGCGTCAAGTTGAGTCTACCATTCGACACATAATACGAAAACCTGGAAAACCATACAAATTTGCATCTTATGTTTTTGAGAAGTCCACTTCAACACGAACTTAAACACAAGCTACTGTAACACACGAACTTAAGCTGTATGGATGTGAATCCTGGCCAGTCAAGGCATCCGATACTCAACGCCTCGACTCCTTCAACTGCAGATGCATGAGAAACCTTGGTGCTCCGACAGACACCATGAGTTCCACCGTACAACAAAGACGCCTCAAATGGCTAGGGCACACCCTACGCATGGAACCCAACATGATACCCAACGCATGCCTGGAATTTGAGAAAGCCGACAACTGGAAGAGACCCCCCGGTGGAGTAAAGAACTCGTGGAGACGGTTGGTGAAGAAGGAACTCCGCCCATTCTTGAAACCCCAAAAAATGACCCACAAGAACTGGGAGGCAAGCTGGTTCGATTTGGCCAAAGATACTGCACTGAACAGGCCGCAGTGGAAAGCAATTGTGAGAGATATACATATGGCGGGCAATGGGCAGTAATGCTCGAAAACGCCCTACGACGACGACGAAGCTAATACTATAATCAAGGCAACAACAACTGGAGCTTTCTTTATTGGGACAAAATACACCTAAACGATGAGCATGGTGTCCCGTTTTTGCGAAATTGCCTTAAATCTTTCAATTGCCAAAACTCTAACAACCTACCCCGCCCTAATAATCTACAAAATTTTAATAACGATAGCCATAATAGTTCCGTTAATCGGATCCATCCATATCAACGTCCACGCAATTATCAAAACTATGACATGCCCCACACCGCCTCATATAATTCTATTCAGGGCTACAATCACTAAAGCTAGTTAGGAGAATTTCGGGTAATAACACGGGTATTTTATGCTTCCTTATTATGATATCTATTAACTTCTTAACTAGCTTCTTCGTACTTATGTTTATCAATTGTGATGAATTCATCATAATTCAAGGGGAGTAATTCATCATATTTCAAGTAAATTAGGACGTTTCCATGTGTTGCCAATTTTTTTGTGAATTCCCAGAGGTCCCAATATTCATAGCTCCCAAAATGAAAAATCGGTCGCATAAGTCCCAAAATGTATCTGCTTGAATTCTGATTGGTTGAAATTTGAGCCGAGTTTATGGTTTAATTATTGACTGTTCAAGCAGCATCAACTCAAGCTGCAGAATAGTGACCGCCGCAGTCGCGCCAACGTTTTGAGAGCTTGCCACCAAAGATTGGGACTCTATTCAAAATTTAGAGCTGGTTATCGCCTTAACGCAGGTAACGCGCCCACCTGCGACCTTCAACCGAGACTCGGCTAATTTAGTCTTCAGACGAATTGAAAAGATTTGGGAATTATGCAGCTGGTATTTTATTTTGGGACCTAGGGGACTGATTTTTTATTTTGGGACCTATGAATACGCACCAATTTTTTATCCAATAGGTCTAGTTGGATGCCTCTCAAGTGCACGCCTCTCATGTGCACTTTAATCATGATTACTTTGTCTCTCATGCGCAATTTATTGGAAAAACGTTTTCGCAACTATGTTTTTGCACATAGTTAAGAAAACGTTTGAAATTTAGTTTTTAGCAAAAATTTCTTCAATTTTACTTGTAAATTCGTGATAAACCATAAAACGAAGAGCTTAAAAGTCCAACTGTTTTCCCATTAAAGGACCAGTATAAACACTTCTAATGATTTTCATCATTGTATAGGGAATTTTTATAGTGTTTTTTTATCGATACGTAAAATATGGCCAATTTTTTTTTTGAGTTACCGAAATGTTTCAGATTGTAGCAGCTAGCTCCCTGTTCCAAAGCATCAACACCCTTAACACATGTGAGAAAAAGAAATACGAGCGCCTTGTTACACTAATTCCTGGCCTATCACTTAATAACAACTTGCGAACCAAAGAAAGAATCTCCGACGATTACTAGAAGACGGTCCATTGAAGGAGAAAAAAGTGGTTGTTGTTGTTGTTGTTGTTGTTGTTGGGGATTCACAGCACTGCTGTTGGGAGTCTTGGTCCCGGCGTCTTCTCTAAAACAATGTCCACTTGTTTCTGCACGTGATACAATCACAGAATAATTGCCACGTGCACGTTGTCATTTCTGAAAATCTCTCGTTTACAAATTTCCACATCGTGTTTAAAATTCTCGTCTTGAGGCCGATTCGTTTATCAAAATGAATATATGGTTCTAATCGATTTACAATCCTACTGGTTCTGAAAACAAATTCGTTTCTCGCTTTTTCCGTTCTCACTTTTCGCATCTCAAAAATTTCTATATTTCTAGCCCGTGTGGTTCGCCTGTTTAACACTATTTCATTTCGTTCATTAGAATCAAGACTGGCAAGAAGTAAGATGTTATTTAGCTGGATGAACATGGGCAGGGGTAAAATGTTTAGCAAGCGTAGTTCGTTGATGTACACTCCCGTTTTATTTCCAGTGATCCACCGGATTGCTTTCTTTTGAAATCGCTCCAACTGCAATTGATCCCCCCTCGATATATGTGTACATGAGAGTCCGTATAATAACACTGGGAGTATTAGTGACTTATACAGGCCTAACTTTACAAACGTATTTATCTTTGCTGATAGGTTTCTTCTCAGGAGGTACAGTACTTGGTTTGCCTTCTTTAATCTTGTTTCAATGTGTACCTTCCAACTTAAATCGCCCGACACAAAAATTCCCAGATCTTTCACAACCATCGATGTTCCAAGCACTACACCAAAAAGCATAGAGTTGGCGTCTCCGCCCCTAAAACTTACTTTTGCACATTTATCTAGTGCTAATTCCATTTTGTTTTCAGTTACCCACTGCTGAATTTTGTCCAGATCTTCTTGAATTTCAATTGATGTTTTTTTGATGGAAAGTAGTTTAAGATCATCCGCAAAAATATATGGTTCAGAGAATTTGAGTACTTCAGGTAGGTCGTTAATAAAAATGCAAAAGAGCAGTGGTCCTAAAAGTGATCCTTGGGGAACACCACTAGTGACTTCTAAAACTTTTGAGCTGATATTGTCTACTCGTACAAACTGTTTCCTGTTTTTCAAATAGTCATAGAGTACCTCTAACATGCAGCCTCCTATTCCTATAAGTGCAACTTTCTTGAGTAGATCAAAATGCGGAACTTTATCAAAGGCTTTTGCAAAGTCAGTGTAGACTGCTACAATTTCTGCGTTTGAGTCATTGTCAAGCGCTTCATATATTTCTTTCAGGAAGGAGAGCATGTTTGTCAAAACTGATCTACCTTTAGTAAAACCGTGTTGATGTTTCGTCAAATACCAGGCAAAGTAAGGGTACAGGTCTTTGTATATACATTTTTCAAGGACTTTGCTGTCAATATTTAATAGCGATACTGGTCGATAGTTGTTCACCAATTTTCGGTCACCTTTTTTGTGAACAGGAGTAACTGCAGCTGTTTTCCATGAATCAGGTATTTTTCGTAGGCGTTTTACGTTTCTCAAAATTTTGTTCATCGGTTTGCATATATTGCGGTTCGTTTTCTGAAAAAAGCTAGGTGGCAACCCATTTGGGCCGCGTGACTTTGTTACGTCCAGAGTTGATAAAATCTCACTTACTGTCTTTTTCGATATATCAAAATTCGTTAACAAGGGATTTCCAAATTGAATATCTCTAATACTAAAACTTTCTTTAGGATTAAAAACTGAATGAAAGAAGTCGTTTAGCATGTTGACTTGTTCGTTTGGATTTGTGCTTTCAACTTCATCTTTTATGAGTAACTTAGGAAGACTTGTATGTTTATTCAAGTTCTTTAGGTGTTTAAAAATTACATTAGTGTTCCGTGTTCTAAACAATTCCTCTTGGTAGTTTTTCCTGTCCACTTCCGATGATTCAGTTACTAAATTTTCAAACAGTTTAACTTGTTGTCTTCTGTAGTTGGTCGGTTTGAGTATACATGATTGCCGTTTTGTTTGTAACTTTTTGATCAAATTTGAAGTGCTACTTGTTATCCAAGGTGGAAGTGATTGCCTATGTCTTGTTCTGAGAGGCACAAAACTCTTAATGATTTCATCCAAATATTGGGTGTACTCCTCATGCATTTTGTTAATGTTTGTGTGGCATACTGGTTCAAATGGGTTCTCGTTTATAAAATTGTTTATTCCTTCAAAATCGGCATTTCCAAAACTTCTAAAATTTTCCAAGTATGGTTTCGGCTCTGATACCGTGCATTCAATAGACAACATTATGGCATTGTGATCTGAGCAGTCATAAATCTTGGAAACGTTAAAATCTTGTTCTGCACTTGTATAGCAATTCCGATAGAAGGCTACGTCTAGTATGTTCTTCACACATGTTGGGAAATCTATCGCCTGCCTAAAGAGTCCATTTTCAAAAATTTGCAGTATTTGGTTTTCTTCCTCGTCAGTACTGGTGAGGGTGTTCCAGTTTGTTTCTGGGAAATTTAAATCCCCACATAAGAGAAACGGTTTGTTTTTAGGAATGGCTTTGATCAGTTGTTCAAATTCATGCACTTTGTATCTGTAATTACTGTTTTTTGGCGGATTGTAGAATGAGCCAATTATCATTTCAGTTTGATGAAGTTTTATACTACATAGCACACATGAATCAGGAATGTCATGTTTGGTGGATAAGTCCTCGGTAATTAGACTATTCTTGACAGCTATTAGGCTGCCTCCGTGACAGTTTTTACCACTCACAATAGCTCTATCAGATCTATAGATGTTATATTCACTTAGAAAAAGCTCTGATGATTGAATATTCTCGTTAAGCCAAGTTTCGCTTAAGCATATGACATTAAAATTTCCAACTGCAATTGCATTTGCTAGCTTAGTTCTTCTCTCTATGTTGATTAGGCTTCTAGTATTTAGTTGCAGAATGTTGAGGAATCCTAGTCAATGCTGGGGTTCCTGAACTTCAGTGTCAATAGTTACTTTCACACCATCATTGAACAATTCTAGATTCCTTATTTTCAGCTTTTCGCGAGGAACGCCTTCATCTAGTAGTTGTCTTCGTTTCTTAAGGATTTCGTTCTCTTTAACTGCACTCTCTTTGGTCAATGCTGGTAGCAGGTAGACCTCTTTTTCGACCAATTGTTCTCGCTTTTCTCGGCTTTTTGCTAGTACTAGTCGTGCTTCATGTTCGCTAGGTACAGTTACCAGCAGTGTTCTTGGCTTCATTCGATTACGATCAAATTTTCCCAGTCGTTTTAGTTCTATTATTTTCGGCTTCACTCCAATTATGTCTAGTATTTCGTTTACTTCGTCATTTGTTGGGACAAGGTTTTCTCCTTTTGTTTTCTCAGGGTCCTCTTTGACCCCTTGTATCCTAAAACTTTGATTTATGTTGTGATCAGAGTTAGATCTGGCAGCATGTTGAGTGGTTTGAGCTTGATTTATCCGGGTGGTGGTTTCAGCAGCTACAACGGCACTATAAGTTTTTTCCACTTTATCGCATGTCGTTTTCATTGCATTTCCAATTTTTTGATCTACTAAATCGGTAAGTCTTCTTTCCATGCTTTTAAGGCTTTCAGTTACATCAATGTTTGAGAGCTTCTCGTCTATGTTGGCCAGGGTTTTGCATCTTATAAAGTTGTCTCGTTCATTATTTTGCACACAAGTATTACAAAGCAACATGACATTCGGCCCTAGTTCTCTTATTCCATTTATGGCCACTAGAGACAACCCAACACAAGTTGGTTCCAAATGCATTTGAGCGTTGCATGCGACACAAGTGTATGTTTTCTCGTTGCTGGCAAAGCCTCTTTTACATGTTTTGCAGTTTTTGCCCATTTTTGCTTATACTATGGAAAGAAAAACAGTTAAGCCTGGTGGTTCCCGAAAAGGGGAGGCCTGTGGCTCACTCAGGGGAAAAGAAGAAATAGACAAACCTGGTGGTTCCCGAAAAGGGGAGGCCTGCGGTTCACTATTTCTACTTACGTTAATAGGGGCACTGACAGTTCTTGAAACGACACTCGTAATATACCAGATGTCCTTCTGTATTGCAGATGTTCGAATGTTTATCGTATAAGATTTTATTCTTGAGAATACTTTTAATGCCCTTCAGACCTTCTTCACTGAGGTGCACTTCGTCAGTTTTCAAATGATATGAGCTGTGGATTTTTTCACTCACTCCTCTAAACTTCCAAGTTCCTTTTATCTTTCTTAGGAATTCGTTTATTTTTGCAGATCGAGCTCGGTTCTCACTACGATGAGGGATTCCGATGACGAAAACTTTTTTGGCTCGTTCACACAGCTCCTCGGCTAGCTTCGACAGTTCTTCAGCAATGTCGCCTGCAGGTATACTGGAGGGGTCTTTTCCGTTGAAGGCGTCGTTTCCGCCGATGAGCAGAGCGATGATGTTGAATTTGTCTTTCTCGGGTAAGAAGTTTTGGACCGCACCAATTCGGGCCCCAGGTAGGGACAAGATATTGAAATTTGGAAAATCAAGATGGCGTGCTTGAGAATCCGCAATCAGGAGATTTTTTGAAGATGATGTCTTGAGCAAGTGATATCTTCTGTCGGACAATTTCATCGCGGGGCAACCATTGCTACCCCGGTAAACATTTCAACTATCTGAAACTATTTAATAATACACGTTGTGTGGCACGACGTGGTAAACAACACCATTAACAGCCACAGAACAAAAAACTATTGACCAACAGGTGTCAAGGAGCTGACAAACCATTTGAAGTCGAAGAAGCAGCAGATATTGGCGATCGTCTATTGCAGAAGGGAAGGAACGCCCGACTTGTTTAGTCAGCTTCTCGGCACAGGAGTGCTCATTATTCCAGCTACAAAACGGCTACTCTACAAAAGCAAGCAAAAGGACCCGGGGTAGCTCAAGGAATATTTGAAGCTGCACCAGAGTGCTGAATTGGAGCTGAAATCTCTGCGATTGTTAGTGGCACATGAAGAAAGGCCGTCAGAGCTGATTGGCAATATCAGGGGAAAACAACAGAGACCATCACAGACAAAGAGGAAGGCGAAAGCAAGACGTGAGCAGAAACTGAAGGCAGAGGAAGTGTCTGCGCTTCAAAGACAGGGGTGAGAAGAGTGTGATTTGTTTTGCTTTGTGCCTAGTGAGTTTCATTACTCGTGGCCTGCAAAAAAAACGACCAGAGTACATTTGCCTGCTGTTGTGCTCAGACAAGTTTTAAAAAGAAAACTAACTTGGAAAATTATGTTAGACTTTTTCAAATTCTTTTAAAAATTTCAAGTATTGTGACATTCGACCAGAATGGCCAAAATGCAGTCTCTGCCGAATTCAGGATTTTAGCAGTGAACCTTCCGGATTGGCGATTTAGAACGGATAAGGACGTTATTTGAATGATTGGCCAAACGGTGAAGGCTAGAAGATTCTGGAATTCTAAATTTTAAATTTTCGAAGTGATGACGTAACATTTCTGAGAAATGTTAAAACGGCCATTTTGGCTAAAATAGCAGAAAGAAACAGAACAACTTTTATCTGCGATTGCGAACAGTACGAAAATCGAGATTAGAGAACGACAACAAAATACAGAATAGCAGAGAGCGTTCCGAGTTGCAACTATTGTGCTGCTACAATAGTTGCAAGGCCCTTGCCAACAACGGTGAAGGGTGAGAACCAGCCTTCCGGATTAGCAAGAAATCAAGAGTAAGGAGCTTGATTCAGCGGATTCAAGAATCCGGAAGGGTCTCGGGACGGAAACTTTTATTAACTCACATAAACTTTTAGCATCCTGTCATGTCCTGACTTGAATTTAACTGATATTTTGATTAGTTTTGACAAGGATGAGGTGCTAGGAGTTGGGGGAAAGGGGTTGATCCATCTTCGATGGAGATGATGATTTTTATCTACTGAACAAAAACAATAGTAATATGATAAGTAGTAGCCCTGTTTTTAGGAGTGACCTCGTGGTCTGGGGATACAGAGACCCAGCCATGGGCTCACTAATTTCGCATGTAATTCAGTTAATTTGAGCGTTCTGGTCGAAGCCGGAGAACAGTAACGTTTTTGTCAGCCTGATGTAAGAAAGACCACCGAAAAGTACTGGCTTGGTAGAGACGGTGAAAAACATGCAAAGCTCTGTTTAGACGCTAGCCAGTCGTCTTAAGACTTAGTTTTGTTATCCGTCGATATGTATCTTCCGGGCGAATGTTACATGTATGTTTTTATGGCGCTCCTGGGTGTTATTCTTTTTTAACATCATGAACGGCAGAACCGTTAACGAGCACTCCGCGCCGAGCGGATGCTCACATTAACGCCCTTAATAGGCCTAAACCGCCGGGGCGGAAGGGTAGTTCGGAACGCGGAGGCCTTCCGAATTGCCGTGAATAGTTTTTTAACCTAGTTAAGACCGAAAATTCACGAACCAGGAAGGGTGGGGGGATCGGCCGTCCCCTCGTCCCCTGAGTGGTTGGTGACCAAAAACACTTAAAGATATAAGTAAAACCAAACAAAAAGTAGCATAGTACCCAAGAAAAACAAAAAACATAAAAAATAACCGAAAAAACCAAAAACAGTAAAAAAAAAGTAAAAAATCAGTAGAAATCATCCCCCCAGACAAGATGTGATTCAACCCCCCCGTTTGTTGTTGATAGATATATTGTTGTTACAGGCATTTATATCAGTCAGGATCGTTACGATCAACTTTGAGGCCCGTTTGTGAGGCTTGTACTGTAGGGTTATTTGAGCATTTAAGCACGTTAATGATAAATTGCGCTCAATCCGGAGGGGTCAACTGATTTGCGCTCAATTCGGAAGGGTCTTGGGTGAAGACCGATCCGGCAAGCAGTTCAAGGAGCAACAAGAAGGGGCTCAACGACAACAACAATCGACTGTTGGGTATCGTTAACAATTTTTGTATCCCTTTTGGTACAAAAAGTAAGATAGTAATCTGTGGGGGGCTCGACAGTGCTGCACTGTAGTGACCCTTCACCGAACTGCGAATATCCGAGTTAAGCACCTTAATTCGGATAATAAACAAACCCGGAGGGGTATAGTATTACTAATATTATTATTTATATAGCCTATATTAATAGTCTTATATCGTTTTTCAGTGAAAAACAACGAAAACAGACCGGTTTTTAGGGTCAAAATAGCGATATTTTGATCCCCCCACAAGTCGCGATTTTTGAGATATCGATATTTTTTTGAAACGGAAAAAAGCGCTAAGTTAGTGTGTTACATCGTAACTGCACTACTGTAATAAGTAGAACCGGTTAACTTTAGTTCGGAAGTGGTTGGAACTAGATTGGTACCAAAAACCAAATTTTCCCATTTTTGATAGTAAGAAACACTATAAAATCAGAAAATTTTTTGAAATCTTTGAGTTAGGACAGTAAAAATAGTTGTTCGGACAACGTCCACTAGTGAATCTACGAGTTTTAAAACCCGCTACCCGAAAGCCTTCCGGGTTGCAGAGAAATCGAACATAACGTGTTTGATTTGGTGGATTCATCAATCCGGAGGGGTCCAGGTAGCATAGTTTTTCGCAAATTTTTTCTACAAAAGCGTTTTAGATCGGGTCTTTTGCATTGAACTAGAAGAGTATAGGACTTGTGAGCTCAGATCAATAATTTTTAGGTCGAAAGGACCAGATTTGCGGAAAAAGTTAGGCGGAACCTATAAGAGAGAAAATTTTTGAATTTGGAAAAAAAGACGTTTTGGTTAATAACTTTGGAACTACAGAGCATATCGAGTCAATCTTGGTACCATTAGATCAGAAATTAGCTGAACTTACTAGTAGGAAAGAGAATTACTCGAAAAAGCGAGCGAGAAAATTTTTGAGATTGTTTTTAGCAAATTACACAAATCCGGAGGGGTACACCCTTCACGTTTTATAAATTTTTCTGAAAAACCCCTTATACCCCTACCAAAAGTTGATAGCGATTGAACTAAGTAACTTAGGACAGTTCTAGACAAAAAGGGAGGGCTGAAGGCACAAGACAACCATAATAGAGTCGAAATTAGGCAAGTGATAAGACCCTTCACCGTTAGTGTGAATTGTCAAATAAGTGCCTTAACTTCAATCCGGAGGGGTCTAGGAAAGGATCCTATACCCTTCCCAGTTAATTCAAACAGCATAAGAGCAACGCAGAACGTATCCGGAGGGGTATAAGCTGAAATTAAGAAAACTACGAAAAGCTACTTTGACAGAGCTAAGGGCTCCGAATCCGGAGGGGTCTACTTTCCACAAAACCGGAGGGGTCCGAATCCGGAGGGGTCTTATAGTTGCTAATTCGGAGGGGTCCAAATCCGGAGGGGTCTACTATTAACTAACTCGGAGGGGTCCCAACCCGGAGGGGTCCATATTCTGACAGTCCGGAAGGGTCCTATTTGTGCCAATCCGGAGGGGTATTATTTTATTAAGGACTTAGGTAAACGAAAGAAAGACCAAAAAGCGAGAGGTATTAGGTTATTAATAAACAGGCTAGGTATCAGTGACTGCACTGGTAACTTGCCTCTCAAAAAGAACCAGACTAATACAAAACAGGTCCGAACTCGGATATTCGCGACACTAAGTCTAAATTAGAAAGAGCGTGACTCATTGGTGTGGATTGAAACATAATACGTTTTTGGGAAAAGTGACTGCCCTGAGGATTTTAGTAGGTCTAGCTCGGGCAGTCCGAAGGCAGATAGGTAACACAATACTCGGTGGGTGCAATAGACGCCCACTTGAGAAAATAACTGCCTTCAAAGTTTTGTCTGTTTGGTGCAGCACCAAGCAGGGAAAGCTTTTTCTTTAAAAGACAGGTTCGACTATTGTACTGCGACCAACTAAGAGTACAAGACACATACGTTTTTTATATATACATTCATATTGTGTCAATATATAATTTTTGTTTTTGATTTTAAATCAACCTAAACTGTGCTTGATTGGGTAGTGACTACACTATCTTTTAAATTGACTGATAACATCATATTGTGCTAGTTTCCAGATCTTTGGACCGATAATCGGCTAGTGTGAATAAATTTTATACAAACTGTACTCTGACAACATACAGGGATTCGTGGTCACTATTTAATAGAATCTGGTGAAATTTATTGTGTTGTGTCATTATTATTGTTAATAAAACTATAAGGTCTCTAGCAATTGAGTCAAGAGTAGGCATAGGAAAGTGACAAATAAAGAATGAATTTAGACAAGTCAAGGATACCAAAACGAGGTAATAGCTCTAGGAAATTCATGCCTGAAAAGCAAAGAAAAACGATGACCGATCCTTTTGTGGATTGGATCAAGCGAACCCGGTCCGAAAAAGAGGGGACGGTTTCAGGCAGAATGGTTGAAACGAGAAGTCAAAAGACCTCAGAAGAGCAAAAAGAACTGCTAGAAGTGGAGGTCAATACGGACCATACCATGAACGACAACCAGGGAGTAAATGGACTGGAAGGGAGAGGCAGAAGGCTGGCGAGTGAATCTACTCCGGTAGAACAAGGCCATGATTTTGCCACTTCCACCGGGACGTTGGATCGAGAGGAGATGTCGGAACTGTCCGACATCTCAACTGAAGTAACGGCAACTAGAAGATCTCCGACAGACAACACTATGATGGCAAGCGGAACTGGAAAACAAACAACCTCATCATCGTTCTCAGAAAGAATGAAGAATACCTTCGGAAACATCTTTCCATTCAGCATGGGAGGAGGAGCAGGAAACGATGGGGAGTCCCAGGAGGAAGAGGATGAAGAGGAGCAAGGGGACTTTGGATCTCAAGTCAGTCTCAATAGTTCGATCCAGGAGAGTGAGGCACACGTCGGAAGAGAGACTGGAACCATGGATAAATTTGGTGTAGTGACAACGATAAGCAAAGAGGCAAACACACCGGGCCAGTCCAAGGACTTCGCGATTAGGACAAGTTCGGAGCCACAACCTGAAGAGAGTAGAACCAGAGGGCTTGGCAACGCGTTAGCGGATCCTGAAATAGATAATGATAAAACTTCAAGACAGAGAGTCAAGGCCCGGATCTCTACCAGCACGAAGCTACCTGGGACCGACAGAGTTACACCACCACTAGTGACGCCACTCATGGATAACGGGGCAGCACTAGAGGAAGCCTTAAACAACATAGTGGGCAGTTTAGGAGAACAAAATGAACAGATGTCGATAAGGATGAGTGAACTGGAAAGAGCAGTTCACATTGAAAGAGAAAGTCTGCGGGAAGAAATAAACCGCAACAGACAAGAAGTTGGCAGAAGCGAAAAACGCTTGAAAGAAAGAACGGACGAACATATGACGAGGAACTTGTCACGAATGACAAGAGAGGCGGAACAGAGGGAGTTACGCTTAAGAGCCGACATGGAGAAGTTAAGAATTCAGCAAGAGCAGTCTCTTGGGTCTCTTGACACAAAGATAGATGCGATGATGGAGAGGCGAACTTAGGCTATCATGGATAGGTTGGACGGGCTACTTAGCAGCAAGAGTGGACCAAAAGAAGGAGAGCCGAACTCGGGAGGTCCCAGCAGGGAACCGAAGGTGAACTTCAATGAACATCAAAGGAGGAAGACGTATGGATCCACTAGAGGCAGGGGCAGTTCATCAGGCTATGCCACAAGGGGTAATACAGCATGGGGCCCGAACAGTAGAGCGAGTTCAACGGGGAACAGACAAACCTCGAACGAACGACCAACGCAAAACACACATGCGACTGGGAGAAGCGATTCTGGCAACATGGGGCATACAAGCCCGAGGAGGAGTCACATGGGCCAAGCGGGAAACGCTCAAGGTGATTCGGATTGCAGGGATGCACCGCACACAGAGCCTTCGACAAGGTGTGAGGACACTCAGGCGGGACACTCAAGGGATGCTACGGCAATGGCCACAGCATTTGAACCCCTGAACAGGTCTTTGGAGACATTCCTGACGCGGTTATCTAGAACCAATGAACGCAGTGAAAAGTCCAGAAGAGTCTTTAAGAAGCCAAGATGCTACAAGGACGAATCTGATGGCTGTATTGATACCTGGATAGAGGTAATGAAGCTGCATTTCGAGGAAGAGGACTTGTCGGAGAGACAGGAATGCAGCGCGCTCACCAGCAACTTAGAAGGGACAGCCCTGAACTGTGTCATGGCTAAGAAACAGTATCAACGTGACACTGCTGAGAAAATCTTCGAAATCTTGTTAAACCGTTTCGGATCAGGGGTGCAGGGGCACCAGGCGATGATGCGCTTCGAGAAACGGAGGCAACGAGAAGATGAAACAATAGACAAGTTTCTCGATGATTTGGAAATGCTGAGAAGACGCAGCCAACCGGATGAGTCAAACCGAAGGATGAACCTGGCCGTAGCCTCAAAATTCATCGATGGTGTGAAAAATGATGAACTTCGTACGATGCTAGCAACGCATTACACACCACTATCAACTAATGCGCCAACACCGGAGGAGTTGAGGCTCAAATCAAAAGAGTATCTTTTGTTGAAACCTCCTTCGAGATCTGGATATTACAAGAACAATTATGGCAATTTTAACAACGGACCAGCTAACCAAGGGAACAATTGGTACAAACCGAGGGATGATATGGACAAGAGACGTTCTTGTGCTAATTGCAGTTCAACAGACCATCATGTGTCAGCATGCCCAGCTTACAAACAAGGCATGAAAGCAATAGGCTTTAGCCTCGAGGACGAAGATGCGTCAGAGTTGGATCATGAGGATTTCATGAGAGGAGTAATTGCAAAATTTGGCCCGAGGTGTTTCTTTTGTAACTTGGAAGGTCATTTTAAATCAGATTGTCCGCAATTCTGGGATGCAGTGGCAGACATCAAGCATCCAAGGCATGAAGAAGCTTTGTCAGGAGTGAAAGCAAGCAAGGCTCGACTCTTGAGCGAAGCAGAGGCACGCAGGAAGGACAAACCTCAAGAGCTGGCGGCAAAGAAAATGCAAGCGGTAACAGAAGAAGCACGTGAACCGGAACCAGCAACTGCGGCCGATGACTTCAAGATCGATTATAAGGCAGCCGCAAAGGATGCTCTAAATAGAGTACAGCAGGAATTGGTGACGAAAGAGATCGAACAAAAAGTGAAACTTGAACTGGAAAATGAAAAGCTTCAGGAGCAACTGAATACCTTCGAGGCAACGGAGTTCGAGGAGACGAAAACACCAAGCAGTTTAGATATGAAACTTAAAGTGATCTCCGGTAAGAGGTTCGGCATGGCGCCGCAAGGAAAGAAGATACAGTCGATAATCTCAGTGGCTGGACACCAGGTAATAAGAAATTTGAGTGAACCATCAGAGTTCACTTTAATGCATTTGGACACATATGCAGATTATCTGAGGCAGGTGGAGCCACGCACTGAGTCGAGAGCTGTGCGAGCACTACTAACGACGGGTGGCCCTCGCATGAAGAAACTTCATGGACGCTACTTGGAGGTCTATGGGCCGTATCAAATAATGCTGAACGTGGATGGAATCAGCATCTACACCAGGACTTACATAACAACAGATGATGACCAAATGGGGCAGATCTATTTGGGTGAAGAGGAACTCAAAGTCCGCAGGATAGGCCATGACGCCATGATGGAACAAGACGCGGTACATATTGGATATGAAGCAGATGTGACAGCACACCTGCTTGACACCAACGGAACAAAAATCGGAGTCACAGGGCTTCTGGACACAGGCGCGGTGGTGAGTGTGATGCCGATAAAAACCTGGGAGAGAATGGGCTTCACGCGGGAAGACTTGATTCCTACGAATCTCCGACTAGCCGCTGCAAATCGAGGAGCTATCTACGTAGCCGGAAGAACACCGGTGACGGTCCTTCACATGGGAGGACGGAACCTTTGGATGAGCTTCTTGGTGGTAGAGAATCTGGACGACGCCGACCAATTCATCTTGGGCAGAGATTTTGTCAGGAACTTTGACGTGATGATTGACTTGAACAACGGTCTAATACGGATT
Source organism: Symsagittifera roscoffensis (assembly GCF_963678635.1). Taxonomy (NCBI): domain Eukaryota; kingdom Metazoa; phylum Xenacoelomorpha; order Acoela; family Convolutidae; genus Symsagittifera; species Symsagittifera roscoffensis. The sequence continues at coordinate 24,415,171 of NC_087067.1, read as the reverse complement.
AGAAACCCGGACCGAAAGTATGTTAAGAGACCAATTAATAGGATAATAACAGATGAAAATAAGGTACCAGTTTTTTTGGATAGAAAAGTAAAGTTACAACCAGGACAAGCTGTAGTAGCAATTTTTAGAATGAGAAATTTAAATTCGTTAAGTGATAGCAAACAGGTTTACTTAGTACCGAATCCAAATAGTCAGAGTTCGGTGATTTTAGGCCGGAGCTTCTCGGTAACGCGAAACGGACTGTGTGTCAGTGTGTTGTTGAACACACTGGACACCACGGTTTCAATCCAGCGTGGAAAGAAGCTTGGTTACGCATTGCCGATGAGGACCGACTATGAAGAGACACAAAACTTGAAGAAATATAGTGTGAAAGACTGTCCTTATCATGCAAATAAAGATAAAATCTTAAAGAGAATTAATGAATTAAAATCTATTCGTAAATTGTTTTCAATGAAATCCGAAACGGACGACGGCTTATCAAGCTGCTCGAATTTTCCGGAACGCCCCTCGTCATATGAACTAGATTCTGACAAACCGGTTTTGCCAGAAATAGAACATTTAAAAGGAAAAATAGGTGAGGGAGATTTTGAAAAATTGCGGGACCTCCTAGATCGGAACGCCGAAGTATTTTCAAAACATAAGGCGGACATCGGTTGCTGTAATTTCGTCGAACACGAAATCGAACTAGAAGAGGGCGCCGTTCCCCATAGGGAAGGCGCAAGGCGAATGACGCCACATAAATCGGAAGCGTGCCGAGCGGAAATAGAAATGTTGCTTGAATACGACATGATAGAACCCTCGAAATCACCATGGGCTTGCGGAGTAGTAATGGCGAAAAAGAAAGGGGGGCAGCTTAGATTTTGTTGCGACTTTCGTTACTTGAACGCGGTAACGATTAAAGATGCGTACCCGATACCGCGAATAGACGAGAGCCTATCCAAACTTGGTGATGCAAAGTTCTTCACCACATTGGACTTAGGTTCTGCCTTCTGGCAGGTTCCTTTGCGGAAAAAGGATAGGGAAAAAACCGGTTTCGCGTGCGAATTGGGGTTGTACCAGTGGAAGAGGATGCCCTTCGGCTTGTGCAATGCAACAGCAACCTTTCAAAGGCTGATGGCTCAGGCTTTGACAGGAGTGACCAAAAAGTACGGGAATCTCTTGATGTGCTACGTGGATGACGTAGTCATAGCGACACCAACCCTGGAGGATCACATTGATCGACTCGATGAGGTCTTCGGATGTATGAAAAGAGCAGGCTTGAAATGCAAACCATCGAAATGTGATATCCTTAGGGATTCGATCAAGTACCTGGGAAGAATGGTGGACCGGCATGGTGTGAGGCCAGATCCAGAAGCAGTAGAGGCTGTGCTGACATGGAAAGCTCCTAGAACGGACACACAGCTCATGAGCTTCCTAGGGTTTGCCAATTACTACCGTGAATTCATTAAAGGATATGCGGACAAGGTGTATCCGATGCAGAAGCTGATGCGCAACAAAGGGAAGAAGTTCGAATGGAACGATGAGGCACAAGTTGCTTTCGAGAACATAAAGCGGGAACTGTGCGAAGCGCCAGTGCTGGGCATGCCTACAGAAAAGGGCATGTATGTTCTCGACACAGACGCATCGGTGGTGGCCATCTCAGGAATCTTGCATCAAGAGCAAGAATGGAACGGAAGAACGGTTCTCCGTCCCATTGCATACGGCAGCAAGGTCTTGAGTGACACAGAGATGAAATATGGCGCACCGAAAGCAGAAATGTTTGCAGTAGTCACCTTTGTGGAAAAGTACCGTGCATACTTGGGGAGCGCTCCCTTCAAGTTACGCGTGGACAACAGAGCGTTATCCTGGTTGAAGACCTACTCGATGGATCAGAGTTATATTGGTAGATGGATAGTAAGATTGGATGGCTACCATATGATAATCGAACATAGGATGCGTGATAAACATCAGAATGCTGACAGTCTCAGCAAGAAAACTGAGTTCTATGAAAGATTGGAGCAGAAGCAGGCCAATCAGGCGGAAGTAAAGGAGGGATTCTCGTTTCTGGACAAAGAAACTTATGAAGCGCTTCCCTTAACGAGATGGTTGGATAAGTCTGGACATCCAATTCCAGGGCATCCTGAGTTACCTGTAGAGAAAGCAGCTGAGATAAAGATCCTGTCCAAGGAGGATCCAGTCCCCTTAGATTTGTTGCTGCGCTCGAACCTGGTCCAGCAAGAACTCTCTCGCATGAATATAAACAGCCTCTCATTATTGGATAAAACTGTGCAAGTCAAACCACAAGTGATGCGGATACTGGGTGGATTGTTAGAAAGAGAAGTGACCAGAGATGACCCCGAGTGGACAGCAGCAGTGGCATCGCTAACGGTCAGTAAGAAAGTGAAGATCATGCCGTCCAGACAACAGCACGAAGAGAACAAGAGGGATTGTAGGACAATAGTTCAGCAACTAGTATCCTCAATACCCCAAGAGATTTTAACCAGTACTTCTTACGGACGGAAAGAACAGGGGAGCAGCAAGCGAAAGAAAACCGTCACCTTTGTAGACCGGGAAAAAGAGGGTGAAGAGGTAGAACAAAATCTGCTGCAAGACTATTTGTCCGGGGAGAAGGATGAGGAGAAAAACCAGCAATCACAAGATCAACACCCGGGACAAGTGAATTTGTCCGGGGAGTCCGAGATAGACGAGAAAATTCCTGATGAGAAACAGGACCTAGAGAACAAAGTTTTGTCCGGGGAGTTCAGATGGATGCGAAGGAAATACGGACATGATCTGGAGGAGCGTGCAGTCTCCAGCACAACACCTTCGACGGATGATAAGTCAGAAAGCTCGAGAATGAACACCTATTCAGACAGGGATTCGACCTCGGGATCAGAACTGTCAGAACTGGCGATACACACGCTACTAGTGGAAACTCGGGCGAGAAACCTGGACAGAGAGGTGTACCAGGATCCTGACAGTGATCGCTACCTAATACCAAGCGAAAGAGTCTTTGACAACGCAGCGGATGACTTAGAAACGATAGCGGTATCGAAACGTTCGATAAGCCTGTTGCCGCAGAAAGAGGTAGTCAGGACTGATCTTCAGCCGTTTCAACAAGAAACACAACCGTTGGCGAAGATTTGGTGCGTTAAGATGGAAGAGGACACACATCAGCCCAACGAGCTGAACAGTCAGATGAGAGTCATGAAGACGTACTTGAAGGCGAGATACAGACTCTCGGACCTTCTAAGGGCGCAGAGAAATGATCGCATGACAAGCAACTTAAAAAGGTGGATAGAAAACGGTGCACCTGACAAAGGTGACCTGGAAGAAGACAGCTATAGGATCCTGAGACAATACTTCATGCAGAAGGAGGGGAGATTATATCTGAACAAGGACGGGACCGTGGCTTGCAGGAGAAGAGAAGAAGACAAGGTCTTATACAAATATAACGCGATAGTGTTGCCGCAACTCTATCAGACAGAACTATTATTCAGGTCGCATGATCAGATGGGCCATCAAGGGATCGACAAAGTGTATCAGAGGATCCTGAAGCGCTTTGAGTGGCCTGGGATGAAAAAGGCATGCGAGAAATGGGTGACAGCATGTCTGTCATGCCAACAGGTCAAGGATCCTAGGAAGTTGCGATTTCCTTTACAATCAATTGAGTCGTCTGAATTCAACGAGGTGGTGCAGATAGATCACCAGAAGATATGCATGACAGACAGCGGTTACAACCAAGTCTTGGTCATGATAGATCACTTCACGAAGTATGCAGAGGCCGTGCCCTGCATAACTGCCTCGGCGGAAGAGACATGCGACCACCTGATCAATACGTGGATAGCAAGACACGGATGTCCAATGACGTTTCAATCGGACAATGGAACGGCTTTCGTAGGCGAGCTTACGAAAGAGCTTATGAGACGGTCACAAGTCGCTCAGGCTCACTCCACGACATACCACCCTCAGACGAATGGCTTAGTAGAAAGACAGAATAGGACGTTAGTGTCGATGCTGAGGGTATATTGTTCCAGGTACATGACCGATTGGGACAGATACCTTCCACAGGTGATGGGAGCTTATAATAGCACGCAACACTCCACCACTGGAGTCAGTCCACACATGATGCTGACGGGACACGAGAAGTCTTTACCTTTGACATTCTTCTACCCAGAGTATGAGGGAAAGAAAACATCCCCACAGGTCTACGTGAGGGATGTGATCAGACGCCAACAGGAGTTGAACGACTTGTGTAGACGAAACACTCAGCAGGCACAGGCAAGGCAGAGGAAAAGATTCGACAAGAAAGCAGCTGGTGCAAAGGCTTACTCGGTGGGAGACTACGTATGGGTATTTCAGAACGTTATACCACCGAAAGGGACAAAAAAGCTTCTGAAGAAGTGGAGGGGACCCTTCATGATTACAGAGGTGCACCAAGAGGGACGCTTTTATAGACTGAGTACTGGCCGAGCCGCCCACTACGAGAACATCAAGCCACACAATCCATCGACAGAAGACTGGTGTATACCTGCAGACATGGAAGAAGGGGATTATCTAATGATGGATCCTGCTTGTGAGGTCAATGAAAAAGGCACCAGGGAGAAGAACGATGGAAACGAAGTCGTAGAGGAAGGTACGGATACACCATTGGACCTGGATCCAAACGAACAGATCGAAGCGGACGATGAAACCTTGCCCTACGCAGAGGAAGATTGGCAGGATTCCGAACAGACAGAGGTTCCCAAGAACATGGAACCAGATCTTCCGTTCACGATGCAGACTCGTCAGAAAGACGGGACGAGACTAAGAAAGAAATACAATCCTTACGGTGACGACTTTGTAGTGGATAGGATAGATCTAAAGAAAATAGTGGAGGAAGTAGTGGGTTTAGAGGAAATAACAGTGTCACAGGACATTGACATAGTCGATGATCACAACGATGAGTGGGTTGACGACTGGTCGAAACCCGAGGTGGAGTTCGACGATGAGCAACAGCAGTCAAATGAACAAGACCTGACGAACCTGCGTGTCTTAGAGTGGCTGAATGAAATGACATCAGACCCTGAAAAGACCAGCGTTACGATTCAAGACGTAGATCGCGAAAGCGCGAAATACATTAAGACCGAACGAGATGATCCTTCCTGGGCTGCCCAGGAAGGACAACTTCTCATTCCAGCTTCTAATCTTGACTTAATACCCGGTATGCGATCGACGGGGACGCCGATGGATATTTTTGTCCGGGGAGTGGGGGTAGGACTTACCCACACTGAAAACTTGATAATAAAAAAATTGAGAATAGCAAGAGAAACAGGAAACTTAGAAGCAGAAACAGGTGAAGAACCTAAGAAACCTGACATAGGCAGGGTAGTTGAGTCATATTTTAATTTACCAAATGAATATTCTAGTAACATAATACTAACAGACAGTGATTTCATACTCACAAACAGAACATGTGCGGTAGCTATCACCGCAGACATGAGTTTTAGGACGGCGCTAGCGGCAGATTTTAAGAGGGAATATAAAAACGTGGAATTCCTTCGGAAGCAAAGACCAGGGATAAGGGGCGTAGCAGCCTTACCCCCGGCGGTGTCGCAGATACCGGGAAAGTACTTATGCTTCTTGGTAACGAGGGCGACAGAGAAGCAGCACGTGGACCCAGAAAACCTAGTCTTGTCTTTGACGAGGCTGAGGGACTTCCTTGTGGAAATGGACGTGAAGGAGCTTTCGCTTCCAGTGTACGATCCAAATAGAGGAAGACTGCATCCTCGGGAATTGTACGCGCTTGTACACGTGATATTCTCTGATACGAGCATACAAGTGTATCTACATAAGAAATATTACTTAAGTATAGGCTGAGTGATGTGCGAGAGGGTGTTAGGCCAAAGACCAAGCTGCATGTAATATGTGATATGTGTGTTATGTTACGTTATGTAATGTTATGTGTTAGGTTATTAAGATCATGGGCAAGTAGGGGTTAGTGACCATGAAAAACTAAAAGACGATCTTGGGAATAGATCCAAAGTTTGGACTGTCCAATCTTAGGTCGAATTCCAAAATTTTAGAGACCAATTGATTTTAATAAATTTTAGGATAAATATCTTTTTATCTGAACTGTCTTTAAGCAAATTTTAACGATGTATGTTAAGGTGAAATTGACAAGTGTGACATTCGTGATTTCTTTTCTAGATCCTGATTGATCATTTAATTGCTCACTTGAGTCAAAACTTGAAATCGAAATCAAATCAAACTTGGAAAGAACAGTATGGACAATTTCAACCTGGATGAATTGATGGACCTGGCAGAGGCATATGTAGGACCGATGGTAGATGCGATCTATCGTCGGCTGATCGAACGAGACTTCGCTCTGGAGGACCCAGAGGTGGTCATGTTGCTGACCGCCCTGATTAACATCTTGGGGCACGACAACCGTGGGGACCGCCCCACGGAAGTCCTGTTGATGGCAGCATATGGAGAAAGAGGAGTACTAGACCGCCCGAACATGAGAGTGATGAGGTGGAGAAACGGGGCTCTCTCAGGGAGTGACTTGGCGAATGAGCCTGGGTTGGGAAGTTCTAGGACTTACCAACCAGGTGAGATGCCAATGCCCTCCAAGCCCAAACCTGGGCTGACGAGAATGCATCGGGAGATGAACAGCGAGGCGACCTCGTCTGGTTCACCACTGAGAGCAGCTGTGCCACCAAAAGGGGCGAAAGTAACACAAAAGGTTCAGACGAACCAAACCATACAAGATCTGGACGAGATGAACGATCAGTTGAGAAGTACGAAGAAGGAGTTAAACGATATGACGAAGACCATGCTGGCGATGGAGGAAGACCGGGACATGTGGAGAAAGTTGTTTGAAGACTGCAACAAAAAGCAGGGTCAAGAGATCGAACGCTTAAGGCAGGAATACAAAGAGCGATCGGAGCAGGTGGCGTTGACGACGTCCATTGAGAAAGTGATACCTGCAAGGGATATTCCTCGTGGGCAGTCCCCGATGGAGCTCTTGACACCTCGAGAAATGAGTCAAACAACGGAGACACGGCTTCCAGCAGAGACGAACCGAGTAACAATCCCGGATCCTAGTGACACCTTGGGTGATCCCGTCGTAGAACAGACAGTGAGAAAACTGATAGAGACCGCTGGACGATTGGTCGCTAACAAGAATGCACCAGGTTCCGGGGTGACTGCACCCTATGGAACGATTGACGATACGGGCAGAGTACAACTCTCCCAGACAATAATCAGACAAGGGATAAGTGACGTGACGCCACTCAGGGGGAGTTCGAAGATCACAGAGAGAAAAGTAAGGAAGATGCCAGCGAAGAAAGTGTCTCGAGTAATGGACGTGCAGAAGAATAATCAATTAAAGTATAATTTCACGGGAGTTCCGGAGACAGATCCGAGAGCCTGCTTCAATCGAGCTACCTGGAGCCCGGCTGTGAACCTGCAGCAACCACCACTCGGGACATCTCACCTGATATTGGGAGACAGCTTAGTCAGAGTGCTGTCGAATTTGAGGACCTCGTGGGTCACCACGGTGATGGCCTTTGGAGGCGCGACGATTGCCCAATTATATCGCATGGTGGAGCTGATGAATCCAGGGAAGATACCCAATGTGATGATCTTAGTTGGGACGAATGACATCTCCAGAGGATCAGATGAGCAGGAAGCACTGTGGGAAGCAATGATGGTGTGTTTGTTTACTACTCTCTGGTAGAAGTTCAGTTGCGCGGTACTGACCGTTTGCACTGTGCCAATGAACACAAGAAGCCTGACAGTATCAGGAAGAAGGCACAACGAGGGAGTCATGAGATGGAACAACATCTTGAGAAACCTAGCAAATAGAAATGCCGGAAGAATGATCCTCATGGACATTGAACATGAATTGAGAGCCATGGATCAAGCCAGACTGACCACAGATGGCATCCACTTCGACAGTGTCAAAGGACAAGCTTGGTTGAATCGGGTCTTCCAAGAACGGTTGGATGAGCTGGAAGCAGAACTCTTTGACACAGGAGTGCTGAAGGAAGAGGGAACGGTGAGTGATACGGTGATCACCACCTTTGTGCCTCCTAACCTGGAAACACGCTTGGGTACGGTCCCAGCCGCCATAAATTACCGGCAACAAAGCTCCAGTGAACCAGGTCGAAGAACAGACGTACAAGATCGGTTGGGAGAAGCACCGATGAGGAGGACAATCCATCCTAGGAAAAGGATAGGACCTGTCAACCAACCAATCGAGGAAGTAGCAGGCACATCCAGATCGGACACTAGATCGGAGACGACGAGTACCAGTCGAGAGGAGAGACCGAGCAGAGGCTCATTGATGTGGTCGCGATCCATACCGTCTCCTTGGCATATATACAAAGAAGAACTAATGAAGCTGGACCTACAGAGAGTGAGCTTCATCGAAGATGCAAGGAGGATGCTGAATGGAGCGACGCTATCCGTCAGCAGATTGTACTCGATAACCGGCGTAGACTGGTTGATAGCCCCTAGCATAAATTTCAGCTCCACGACGGCCTTGAGGTTTGCTGACTTGGAGGGACTGCCCTCCAACAACACAATAGGACCTGTGAATGCAAGACCGTTGCAAGATGTGAGATTGAACCATGATGAGAGGAATCGTGAAGAAAGGCCAGGAAGATTCCTGACAGCGAGAGCGCCGATTGGACAACACGTGAAGATATTTAGGCAATTGACGACACCACCTGGTCATGTGAAGGAGAGAGTGTATCCAAAACTAGTGAACCAAGATGGTGATGCCCAGAGATATGGCGGATTGACAGCGATAAAGAAAGATGAGACCATCTTCGCCGCCTACGACAAAGCAGAGATGAGAAAGGCCAAAATCATGGTAGTAGCGAATTCAGAGTTCGTGTACACCTCCAAGTCTTTGTTTTGGCCGGACGTCATAATGCTGGCCGCAGTTGACCTAGACCTATTGCAATCAGTGTCATTGGCTATAGGGGTACAGAGGCAGACAGAGATGAACCCGATAACGATTGTGTTTGCTGGCATCAATGACCATCTACACAGTAGAGGTTTTCTGAGCAGGCTCAGAGATCCTGCAACAGCAGAAAACGCAGTATGGCCCGCGATAAAAGACATCCTGGAGTCAATGGGTGAAGTGGTAGACGCGACAAAGGAGGGATCATTCAACAAAGTGACATTGAGAGTAGTATTTGCGTTGTCTCCGGGATATGCATATCTCCCGGATGGACTGAAATTTGTGTATGCAATGGTAGCCTTACTTTCGGAGGGAAAATATGATGTGATCATATCAGCCCCGAATCGCATGATAGAAATGGAGAACTTGAGGCCACTTAAGGCTGAACTGCCGGCAGTATGGTCAGATATCTCAAACGCGATGAGAGGGTTCAAGGACCACGCGTTACACATGTTGGTGTTGGACGAAGTGCTGGGGTTGGAACTGTCCAACTTCAGTCGGCAACTCAAACTGAAACCAGGAATAGATGACGACCATCGAGTGATCACGGCGATGTCCAACGACTTGTGGTTCCGAGCAATGGAAGTGGCGAGTGAAGACACGAGAAGAAAGAATTCACTGGAGACGAGGGCTCATCTGGAAGCGATGGTGCTGAGAACCAAGCCGGAAGCAAACCAGTGGCTACACCTGAATCCGAGAGTAGCGGCATTGGGTGCAGATGCTTTTCAGCAGGGCCCAGTAATGATCACTAAGATATACGCCTACTTGTTGAAGGAGGTGAACCTGGCGGAAAATGCCGGAGAAAAGACAGCTGAGTTCGTGAACAGAATGTGTCAGATTACTCTGGAAACCTTCTGGACCCAGGAAGTGAAAGGACAGGAGGGATTTGAAAGGACAGACAGCATGCTAGAAGGGTTGGGAGCCGGATGGACCGCGTCCTTCTTGGCAAAAGTCTACCCGAAAGTCTCACACTACTTGATAAAGGAATTCCTCCAAGCGGTAGTGAAAGTATCGATAGTGGAATTAATAGCCCTGTTTGTGACATTTGGAGCAGAGAATTTCGTGAAAGGACCGGTGATACTGCTTACGGATGGAATACAGAACCTGCGACTAGATGGACTTCTGACATTGATCGCAATAACCCACGGAAACTTGGGAGGGCTGATGAAACTGGCACGTTGTCCAGAGCAGATGAAAGAGAGAGTGAGGAATCTGGATATGAAGAAATCCACAGACCCGTGGAACAAAATAAGAGACCTGAGACACACTCTTATCCAGTATCTCTTGCAGCAAAATCGCTTTGGAACCGGAGAAGACGAGACAATTGAAAGAGAGGAAGATGTTAGACGACATGTTGGAGGCATGCCGCTGTTAACAGATTTGAGCTTAGCTATGAGAATCGATCCCTTGGCGCTGATCAGAGGAGTCACGGAGTTCGTGACAGTGATCTATGGACCAGCAGTCACCTTTGCGTTCCCTGACGTTAAAGTGGAAGCATATAGGAGGTCGGTGTTGCACCTGAACCTCATATCGGCAGTGGACGGTAGTACACTGAACTGGTGTGAGCTGCACGCATTGCGAGAGCTCATGAGTGAAGATCTGTTATTTGCGAAAATATCGGAGCCAGAGATGACAGTCATCAATTTTGACGATCACTTCTGTGACCGCATGGGAGAAGTAGAAAGAGGGCACATCGAGGTGTTTCCAAAGCTTTGGAATCTGAGGCCCTATGACAAAACGAATGGCGAAATGACCAGAGTGCCTCGTCTCACAGCAGCGTATCACAAGGTGAGAGAAGAGACGAAGGATTGGGGCGATTACAAGAAGCTACCCGAAGCAATCCCTGAATTCCCTCTGATAAGAAGGATGTTGCTCGGAGCAGTCTCCGTAGTACAAACTCCTAGGTTGAGAGCATTCGAAACCAATGAAAGGAGAGTAGGGAATTTCTCGGCGACGATGGATCCATACTTCGTGGGGAGAAATGCCGCCGTGTTACAGTACACACGATTTGCGTACACGGATCAAGCGACGAGAAGGCGAATAAGCAACGCCGCTACTCCCAAGCCTGAAGGATTTGATGAGGAATGGAGGGGACTAGGCTTAGCTCCAATGAGGATGAGAGGCAGGACTGAATTGCCTGAAGCCTCAGTAATCCTGACCAGTGTGAGAAAAGAGATGAAAGTTGCGGGAATATTGCAGACGAGAATTTTCCTAGCACCCTTCGGCTGCGAAGAAACCAAAGTGGTCCATGGAGAAGAGGAAGATAAATCAGCCGGTACATTGCTCATACCGAGATTCCAGGAAGAAGCTGATGATGACAAACAAGGACCATCGAACTCGAATGGGGACAAGTCAGAAGGAGATGACGGACAGGGTGGAAACCGTCAGACGGAAGAACCCATGCAACAAGATCAAGCTGGTGGGGAAGACGACAGGGCATCGACAGGAGGAACATCCAGCCTGGATTTCAATATCTTCAGTGATCTTGAGAATAATGCAGACACATTGGAAACGACTGAGCCAGCGGATGAAGGCATCTCGACACTGGAACCTCCGTCAGCCTTTGAGGAAATGAAACGGAATTTGCCGGAGAGCAGCTCTCCTGGCAATACAAGAAATAACGATCAGAGAATCCTCATGGAATCACCTCGGAGGAGAAGAATAGAGGCCTCAGCCAGAGTACCTTTCTTGGGAACGCTACCCGAAGAAGAATGGGAAGTACATCACCGAGACCACGAGAGTAGGACGGGATGTAAGCTGGACAGAGTGGCGTTCATGGAAGAAGTCTGGACTGTGATTCAGAGCTATGGGACCCAGTCCATTCTCAAAACAGGTCTCAATCAACCCTTGATGAGAGAAGTACTTGACAAGCTTGATGAGTGTGAAGGGAGACTGAGTGAGTTATTGATCGACTCAGCCACTGATGAGAGTGAAGCGAATTCTCCCATCAAGATGACACCGCAGGACAATGAAGGAGAGGTGGTGTACCTGTCAAGGACCAGGAGAGGAACGATGCGATCGAAAATGGTGATTGATAAAATCAATGCGATGAAAATGAAGTTAGGCAGCAGAGTGATGCCGAGGAGGATTGGAAAGACGAAAGTGGATTCGGAAATATCGATGAAAGCTGGTAACTCAGCGAAAAGAAAACGAGTCGAGGAAGTCATGGATTTGGGGCAAGGTGATTATCAATTGTCTGGCACAGATAGAATATTAACTGATATAGCGATGGTGCCACCCATTCTCATGGCGGGGATAAAGTCAACCGGTTATAAATCCAAAAGGAGTGACCGCACTCTGACTGGAGCAACTTTAGAAATGGAAATACTCAGTCAATGTGGAGAGAGTAAAATGAGGGACTTCAAACCATCTCCCATGAATCATGGAAAAGGGAGTGTTGCAGGACAACTGACACCAGTGGAATACAACCGACTAACAGTGTCGGAGACAGTGTCGATAGATGAACCCACCGGTGGATACATGGAGATGTTGGAATACCGGAACTCGGCTAGAGGGTATGTAGTGGCCCTGGAAGACGAAAAAGCCATGGAGGGTTATCTGGAAATGATGTTGCAAGGCACCACCCTCAAGCAGAAGGCGTATGGAACTTTGGCGTCGTCTGACGTAGAGGCGGAGACGATCGAGCAGTTAGTGAGCCTTCCATGGAAAGCAGTAGTATTGAGGTATTTCGAAGAAGAAATGAGGACTACGCCAAGAATACATGCTCTCGTGGCAGTACCTTACGTAAGGACAGAATTAAAACTCAGGCTCGCCTGGTGCATGATGGGACTGACTCGCGAAGAATATGATTCGGAAGAAAGGAAGAGATCAAAGGAGGAAAAAGTTTTCCTAATGACGAATCTGAGGGATCTGATAGTCCAGGAGGGAGCAGCAGTAGCGTGTGCAAAGCGGAGAGACGCTCTCTGTTTCATTCGATTCCTGATAGAGCAGATTTCAGTACCTGCATTAAGCACTTGTGTTAAAATGTTGAAGGAAGGCGATGAGCGAACGAAAGCCATGTTCTTACTAGCAATGCTGGATATGCAGCAAAGTAAACCGATGAGGGTGAACATGAAAGAACCTGAAGAATTGGAACCCATGAAAAAGATAGACGAGATCAGGAGATTCTCAAACAAGGAGTTGAGGCTCACTAAAGAATCTATGGGAGCATTGCCAAAATCCAGTGAATACTGCGGACCGATCAAGAAGAAGTCATATAGCTATGTGTCCGGGATTATAGGGATAGCATACAATCCTTTCCTGAGTGAAGACATACGTGATTGCTTCTTTGATTATGAGCAGGCGGTGTTACTAAGATTCTGGACGTCCAGAATTGTGACGACTAAGAGCGTTAACAATCCACAGGCCAAATTGGGATTGGTCTTGGAAGAAGAGGTGACTGCACCTTCAGTACCAAAAACCGACAAGAGAGTGGAATTTGGGTTGGGATTCTCAGATGAATTACTGAGAACGAGCTTGATGGCAGTGTGGGAATTGATGAAGCCATCGTGGTGTCCTAGTCCCAACGCTGACTCAATATTACGGGCGACACAGGACATACAGAGGGAACTGAATGCGGACTGTAACCTGCGTGACCTCAACATCATATATAATGTGATGATAACAGCCTCTAAGAGCAACGGAGAAGATAGAGTGGAGTTGCCTGGCTGGGGACCAGAAGACTGGGTCAAACCTGGTAGCTGTCTGGCGGAAGTCTGTGGACTAGAGGGTCACGTTTGTGGAAGTCTAGACTGTGTGAAAACCCTGGAGAAACAACACAAGCAGTTGACGGTATTGTTTGGAAATGTAGTGATGAAAGCAAGAACGGAAACGGAACTGATAGCAGATTGCCATGGAGGAACCGATGTGAATCTGGTGACAGCACTAGGATTCTACAGCATGTTTGGTTCTTTAGAGTCACTATTGAATCTAGAACAGAAACATGAGATGGTCACAGCCATCAGCGTAGAAGTATTCCCAGGAGTTCTGCAGATTGAGCAGAAGTATATAGGAAAATGGAGGGAAGCAATCGAAACGGAGATGAACATCAGACACAGCGAAACTTATTGTAGACCATCAGGAGCACGATATTTGGTGGGTTCAATGTTGGCTCCAATGTGCAAGAGCAAGTATCCTGTACATTTCGTAGCTGTGGATGTGAAGAGTACAAGAACGATTGTGGATCAAGCCTTTTCAGTGCCGAAGTGCGTGAGGTTGGCAAGAATGTCTGAAAAGTCTTACGAGTTACTGTGTAAGATTTTCTCAGCAGTTCCAGAAAGAACCAAAGAGGAGTTGGAGTCAATACTAGGAAAGAAGTTCATGGGATACGTGAGCGGGAACTTCAGTGACTTTGAAAAACAGAAACAGAGAGGATCAACTGTCACAGATTACAATGCAGTAGATGAGAATGATGAGATCCACCGAGTGATGATGGAAGTGGAGCCATTGCTGGAAGCTTCGGGAAAACGGAATTGGAGGAGCATCATGTTGACACATGACGAGTTTCCTTGCCACTGCTTGCTGCAGACCTGGTGGTATCCCAAGCGTAGTAATCTGGTGTTGATCTGGGACTCTGGAGAGCTGCTCTCCATGGGTTTACCAGATTCATCACAGCCCATAACAATAGTGATAGTGGGAGTTATGATGGCGATACGATGGCTGGAAGCTCATGTGAGAGAAAATAATAGACAGGAGGCACCGACGAGAGAACAATTGCAGAAATTAGATTGTCTAAAAGATTTAGATCTTTTTGAGACAATGTGCAAAGTTCTAAACATTCCGATGGAAGTGAAGAAGATATGGGCAAGAAAACGATTGATGCCATGGTTCAGAGCTAACATGACTGCATGGTTGTACGAGTATGCGAAAAAGCATATGTCGAAGCATGGCAGAGTATACAGTGAATATCAACTGGACATTGGGGCAGGAGCTTTCAAGCGAGCTTTCGTGACCCATCGGAATGCAGTGACCACCGCTGTGAAAAGAATTTCCAGGACGAGCGAGCGTAGTGGAAATGAGAAGGCAGAGATGCTGAAAGAAGATTTGGAGAGAAACGTGACGTTGTGTCTCCACAACAGCTTCTGTAGAAACAGAGAATCAAACGTGGATCCCCTACCTTGCTGTAAACAGAGGGTGGAAGAGCAGAAGTGTTGGAGGACGGCTTCCAACAGCGTCAGGATAGTCAATGACGTGCTACAAGACACGGAAACCGAGAGTGCGGAGTCAGTGTCACAGGAGGAGGAAATGGAGCATTGACGAATGGTCGAGAAAACAAGAGGCAGCAAGAAAGAAAATTAGAAGAATTTAGAAGTTTTAGAACTTCTAAACGACGAAAAAAGAAGAGAACAAAGGGATGATGAAGAAAAGTTAAAACTCAGAATTGTTTTATGTGTGTGAAAAACTCAAGTGAGAAACCAAGCAACCAAGTTGTAATTGAAAACTGAAACATTTAAGTTGAGTTTGGAAATTGTTGCATTTATAAATTTGCATTTTGGTTTTAGTTGAAGTGGCTTTAGAGACACTCACTTATTATTTATTTAGAAAGGCTTGAGGGAAGAGTATATTTAAATATTCCAGCCTGCATGATTGTTTTTAATCACTTAGGAAGACTGATAACTTTGTGGTGACATGAAAAACTTGAGTAACTTCTTGAGGAGGGAGGTTGTTGCATTGTTCTTTCTAACCACAAAGTTTCTTAGTTTTAATACTCAGGACAATAGGCAAGCAAGATTTCCGAAGGGAAGGAGCATAGTAGGATAATTTTAGCTTGTTGGTTGGCAGGACTGTCCTGCAAGCCAACACCTTTTAAATCTAGGAGAAAAAGTTTCAATCGGGATATTGACACTGGAAGTCAGAAAATATGTTTTATCTTAAGTAATATCCTCAATGTGCAGATTAATGAAAGAATTTGAAGGCTATAGTGATGTAGTATGATGCCATTCATATTCTGCAGTGAGTCGATGTGACGTAGGTAAAAGTAATTTCGTGCATTTTGTAAATTCTGTTCGATGACACTGTAACCATTTAGAACATTGCGCGATTCAATGAGGACATTGACCGGACTGTCCGGGGAGTATGTGACATTCGACCAGAATGGCCAAAATGCAGTCTCTGCCGAATTCAGGATTTTAGCAGTGAACCTTCCGGATTGGCGATTTAGAACGGATAAGGACGTTATTTGAATGATTGGCCAAACGGTGAAGGCTAGAAGATTCTGGAATTCTAAATTTTAAATTTTCGAAGTGATGACGTAACATTTCTGAGAAATGTTAAAACGGCCATTTTGGCTAAAATAGCAGAAAGAAACAGAACAACTTTTATCTGCGATTGCGAACAGTACGAAAATCGAGATTAGAGAACGACAACAAAATACAGAATAGCAGAGAGCGTTCCGAGTTGCAACTATTGTGCTGCTACAATAGTTGCAAGGCCCTTGCCAACAACGGTGAAGGGTGAGAACCAGCCTTCCGGATTAGCAAGAAATCAAGAGTAAGGAGCTTGATTCAGCGGATTCAAGAATCCGGAAGGGTCTCGGGACGGAAACTTTTATTAACTCACATAAACTTTTAGCATCCTGTCATGTCCTGACTTGAATTTAACTGATATTTTGATTAGTTTTGACAAGGATGAGGTGCTAGGAGTTGGGGGAAAGGGGTTGATCCATCTTCGATGGAGATGATGATTTTTATCTACTGAACAAAAACAATAGTAATATGATAAGTAGTAGCCCTGTTTTTAGGAGTGACCTCGTGGTCTGGGGATACAGAGACCCAGCCATGAGCTCACTAATTTCGCATGTAATTCAGTTAATTTGAGCGTTCTGGTCGAAGCCGGAGAACAGTAACGTTTTTGTCAGCCTGATGTAAGAAAGACCACCGAAAAGTACTGGCTTGGTAGAGACGGTGAAAAACATGCAAAGCTCTGTTTAGACGCTAGCCAGTCGTCTTAAGACTTAGTTTTGTTATCCGTCGATATGTATCTTCCGGGCGAATGTTACATATCTGCCTTGTCTTCCATTCAAATTTTCTATCCTAGTAAATTGGCGTTTTCTGTTGTTCTTTTTCCATACTATGGGACGTGTACAAAACTTTCTGTCTGGGTTCCTCTTGTGTATCAGTCCACTATTCAACTTCAAAATTACTGAAAAAGTCTCGGCCTAAAATAAACTGGTGGAGTCTTCAAGATTCTTTTCTATCAGACCTCATCAGGAGGTTCCATGCTCTGCATTGGATGAAATTTGAAGGAGTTCTTCCTGCCATGTGACATGCTCCGCCATGTGCAGCCACTACTCTCAGAATCGTGGTTATTACATTTTCCCATCTATATCCAAATTTCTCCCATGCCTTGATCGAAACTTCACTGACCACGCTCTCGAGTCCAAAAAGTCAGTGAAATTTATCTTTTTTTCATCCAAGTACAGCAGATGGGTAGCCTTTTCTGCTTGTAACTGATATACAACGCATCTTTCTTGATCATGGCGTCGTTTCCGATTCTCTGGACATTCAATGATTCCTGCCCCAGTTGGATCTGGTCGCCCTGATCACTGTCAGTAGTCATTTAGGTCTTCGTGTAGGTATTTACTCCATCCTAATTCACCGTTGCCTGATATTTTCCATAGACCTCCACATAAAACCCCTTATGTATAATGGTCCGGGTATCCCCTGTGATCATTAAAGCTTGCACAGTCTTGACTCGGTTCGTGGTTCTGGTTGTCCCAGATAGTCAGCATGAATACCCTAAGGCATCATGGTAAATCCACTTTCTGGCTTAGATTCCTGATCACCTGATGCCCAGCAAGCCGGATTATTGACTGTTTTTTGCTGCCTATGGCGCCATGTCAAGAAAGTCATTTAAGTAGTGTGGTTTTTTCAGCCGAAATTCTGTAAATTTGATCACGCTCCATTTTGGTTTTTCGCAGTTTGAGGTTTTTTTTGCAAAAATGATGCTAAACAAATCAGCAGTTGATGAACGCAAATCAAATTTGCATACAGGACATGGATATAAAGAAATTTCATGCGCAAACATTATGTATTTTCGTCGTCTCTGGCGGGGGTACTTAAAATGCTTGGAATTAGTCCTGCAGCTCTTCGTTATCCTATTGCATTTGATTTTCTGCACTATCTCCTTCGTTGCCATTTCCTGTTGGAACATAAGATTCCTAAACAGTGCATCTTAATCGGTGGTTTTGTAGTCAATTGTTAATTTTCGTTGGATACTCTATGGCTCAGCTTCTGTAACTTCTACATGATATGCTAGCTTTTTCTTTTCATGTCATTTGAGGCTTCTCACCTTTCCTGGGCTCTGACTCACTCATTGATAGAGCTATGGTAACCTTGACTCCTGGCAGAGCTTCTTCTTGTCGTGGATGGTTGATGTCTGCTACTGCATCCCAGAACTGCAAAAAAGCAAGTTGAAAAAATCTTACTGATTGCAAAAATAAAGTAGCACCTAGGCCCAAATTTGATACTAAGACTCAAATAAAATCATCATGACCATCCTGATGCTTCATTGTGAACTCCATTGGCTGGCTTAGATTACTGATCACCTGATGCCCAGCAAGCCGGATTATCGAGCAATTTTTGCTGCCTTTGGCACCATGTCAAGACATTTTTTAAGTCGAGCTGTTTTTCAGCAAGAGTTCATTAAATTTGATCACGCTCCATTTTGGTTCTTCGCGGTTTAGAATTTTGGTTTTTTATTTGGTTTTTAGATTTCATGGTTTTTTAGAAATTAATATCAAAATTATCAACATTTGATGAATGTATTTCAGACTTTCATATAGGTCATGTGATAGCATCCGTTATCATGCTCAGACAGGATGTGTTTTCGTCTTCTCTCGCGGAGCCGCTTAGAATGCTTGGATTTAGCCCTGCAGCTTTTCGTTATCCAATTCCAATTGATTTTCTGCACTATCTTGTATTTTTTGTTGCCGATTTCTAGTGTACCATAGATTTACTATGCAGTGAACCTCTATCGGCGGCTTTGTAGTCGATTGTTACTTCTCGTGGGGTACCCTCTGGCTCAGCCTCTGTCGCCTCTACATGATTTGCTTGCATTTTATTTTTCATCAATTCTTGAGGCTTCTGTCCTTTCCTAGCCCTACCCTCACTCACTAAGAGAGCCAAAAAAGTCTGGATTGCTGACAGAGCTTCTTCCTTTCATGGACGCTTTATGTCTGCTACTGCATCTCATAGCAGCAAGCAAAAAATTTTGAAATGATCTTCCAGCTTGCATAAGTAGCACCTAAGCCGAATTTTCATGTTAGGACCCGTGTAAACTCTTCGTGATCATCCTCGGATGCATATTTGCCCTCTACGCAAAAGTCAGTTGCCTTCATTCGTTGATTGCACGTTGCACAGGCGTATACATGAAGATCTGTGGAACTGCAATATGTAGAAAATGGTCGCTTGTCCTTTTCATCCCTTGGGCTTTTATCAACTTTTGTCCTGAGCAGCTGCCCCTTTGTTAATACTGGAATAATTGTTCTTGTTATAACCTGATCTTATGGATGGCTTAAGAAGCAGGTAATTTTTTGACTTGAGCCTCAGCTCCTCTGGCTTCGCTCGATCAGAATAGAGTGACTAATGGGTTACCATCATTGAATTCAGTTCGTTTTTTTCACACCGTCAATGAACTTGAAAGATATTGCTGGAATCATCCGGCGATTGGGTTCAACTGGATGACTTCGGCGCCTCAGCATCTCTAGGTTGTTCAGAAATTTATTTAGCGTTTCTTCTTCTCGCTGTCGTTGTTTCTCAAAGCATATCTGGCTTGATGTCCTAGCCTTCCTGAACACAAACAGATTCCGTAGTTTCTCAAAGATCGTTTTGGAGCAATCTTTCTGATGTAATTTCTTCACCTTTACACAATTTAGGGCAGTCCTGTCCAATTTGCTAGAGAGTGCGGTACATTCTTGTCTCTCCGTTAGGTTTTCTTTCTCTAAACATCCATGGCGCTGACAATACGAAACCAGCCGAGGGTTTCATACAAGGTGGAGTTGATTGTTCTGGTTACTCTGCCTCAACTTGTTCTTGTTACTCTGCCTCATTTTTTTCTTGTTACTGCCTCAACTTGTTATGCTGGGTGTATTTGTTGAAATCATCGTCTAGCCATTTATGGCATCCACCGCTGTTGTCGTGCTGATTACATCTGTTTTTAAGAAATTATTGGGTTCCTGCTTCACGTTGGAAGCTGTACTGATCGTTCTGACTGTTCCAAAATACCCAGAGGAGTCGAGCTGTCAAAGTTCAACTTTGATCTATAGTCATCATTTTTGGACTCTTCGCCTTTACCAGGCCCCGCCTGCCGGTCTATCTCATCAGTTCCAGCTCCCTTTGAGAATGGAAAGAAATTGACCAGATTATGCGTAAATGAAGGAAGTATTCATTCGAAAGGAGGCTTTTCAAGTGAGACGTCAGACAGCTCCGACTTTTCTGAGCCTTCCTGTTGTCCAATTGAAATCTCAAAAACCTGTCCTTGTTCTATCGGAGTAGACTCGCTGGTCAATCTTCTCAACTTGATTTCATCGGTATTCGGTTCTTCGGGGTTTTCGGCAACGTTGGCTAGACTCCGATGTAGATCCACTCCAGCTCTTACTCTGATTTTTCCTTGATTTCAGAGACCTTCTTACTCTGGGTTTACACCATGTCATCTGAAACTTTCTTATCTTTCATATTCTTCACTACAGTAAAGTATAAAACGACGGAAAATAAAAGCAAATTTAACTCAAAAAATATTGGCTGGTGTCAAATTTAAATTCTACATTTTTTCACTCTCTCTTTCAAAGCCAGTTCAAAATACTTCATTTGTAAGATAGGGTTGTCAAAATTGTTAAAATCTGAAAGCTAGCGGCCAAAGCTCAAAAATCGTCCAATTACATGCCGAAATAGTGAACTCATGGCTCGGTCTGACAAGCTCAATCCTAAAACAGGGCAAAAATGTAATTACTAATATTACAATTGTTTGTTTAGAGTAGAGAGAAGTACCCTGCCCATCGTAGATGGAATGATCTTTTATTGACTCCTAGCTCCACCAATCCCGAAAATGAATTCAGATAATAACTGAATTAAATTCAGGGCGTATCCGGAGAGCTAAAATTTGTTTAAAAATATAGTTTCAGACTTCCACGATAGACAGCTCCTGATTGCCGGTCTTCGTTGAAGAAGCGTATTCTTCACCACCGGAAAAAGTCACTTCTATAAACCTCAGCTTTCCCGATAGATAGAATAATGTCAGTAACGATTCTAACAGCACGATTGTTTCAACACGAATAGCTTTTTCCCTTGAATACAATAATTTAATTAGCTATCGACTCTTTTATTTTCTCATCTGTTTGCTGTATATAAAATTTTCTGATTTTTGGATTTTTTTTTGTTGTTGAAAACACATTGTTACGTGTCATGTCACGTCGAATAGAAATTTTCTTAATAAGTCACACCTTCAATTTTTGGCCTTCTTCATAAGAAACGATCTTAAAGACCAAACGGAACTCATCCTGTGTTCCGCTTCAGACCCAAGCCGTTGGGCGTTCGGTCAAATTGCACATTTTAGGTACAAAAAAAACTTATGAACAAGTTTCTCTGCGTATTTTTATTAGTATTCAAGAGGAAAAACGCAAAAGATTGGCTGCTGCAGATCAAGTTAGAAGGTTATCAGGTTATAATAAAAATTGTACCATTGTTTTCTTAGACAAACTTCGATTGTAATTAAAAGCAGTCCTAGAAACTCTAACACTCTGTCAGTTACACATTTTTTGAGGAATTTATGTCAAAATTATAAATGTATAGTGAGTTCAGAGCAATTTTGCAACACAGTTGATAGCTAATAGACACAAAACCAGTAAAATTTGCTGAAAACATATTTGGTTGTTTTGAATTATTTTTGGATATCAAATAGACATAAAACTGGTGAAATGTCTTCAAAAAACTTTGATGAGTTTTGAATTAGTTTTGGAAAAATACATGACAGCAGACCAACTTTTCCAGTATTGTTTTTTTAAATGATAACGTTTCTACTCAAAAATCCTTGTTTGTGATCAATGATTAATGCGAGGTTGGGTTCGTTCGGCAGATATTACATATATCAATTAGTAGAAATTAAGTTTAAGTATGTGAAATCACTGAAGTATTTCACAAAAAGTTATAGCGCATATGCTTAGGAGAGAACTGTTAGAGTCGTCGTAAATTGAAGTTCACTCACATTTCAAAAAATCATGTGAATATAGCAATAACAGGGGCGGATTTAGGGGGGGGGGGCGGGGGGGCGGACGCCCTTTTTCAGGGATTCCACCCCCTGCCGACCCAAAGGGTCCCCCCTTTGATACTTTTTCAGAAATCCATTTTTGGCCGACCGACCCTAAAATTTTTCTAAAGGCGCCTAAAAAAAGGTCGTCAAAATTTTCGAATTTTTTTTGAAAATCCGCCCCCCCCCCCCCCCCCCCCCTCGAGAAAATCCTAGATCCGCCCCTGAGCAATAAAACAATGCATAAAGTTTTTTGTTCCCACTTTCGATACGACAATAACGGAATATTTGTGCTCATGGTAGGTTTTTTTGTTTAGACAAATTGCGACATTTTAACTAGCCATTTTTGACAGAAATTTTGAACATCATTCGAAAGCTATGTTGTCCCGAGCTAATTTTTGAAGAATTGTGAAAGATTCACTTTAAGCAAGCTCCATTGAGTACTAATACAAACAAAACGACTCGTACCAGGGCGAAGCCCTGATTGCTCCTACTGTTTTTTAAGGTCTATGAAGCAATAATAACAAGAAAAACATAAAAGTAAAAAAAAATGATATTAAAAACAAAATTTTTTTAAAAGATTTTTTGTTAAAACATCCCCCCACACGTCATATTAGTATAAAGTACAAAGTGATAGATTTTGCTCCTATCAACAAATCAATTATGGCTAATAAGCTTCTTTCAACCAATTTGAAACGATTTCTAAGATGGATTAAATCTCAGCTTACGCGTTAATAGCGCGAAACATATGGCGCGTGAATTGTTCCAAATTGGCAAAAATGGCAATCTTCAAACCCCCATAACTTTACAAAAAATGATCACAGAATATATGGCAATCTTCAAACGGCAATCTTCAAACCCCCATAACTTTACAAAAAATGATCACAGAAATATTTTTTTTCAAAATAAGCTCAGGACAACAATAGCCTTCGAATGATATAAATAATTTCCGTAAAAAATGGCTAGATAAAAAGTCGAAATTTGTCTGAAGAAAAAAAACCCATCCCGAGCACTAATATTCCGTTACTTTCGTTACAAGAGTCAGAACAATTAATACGAAGAAAATTTTCGGATATTTAGAAGTGTGTATATCTTCACTAATTATGAATGGTTTTAATCAAAATTTAGACACAAATTTTCTGTCAATTTTTAGACCTTGAGTTTAATATATGTGTAAAGTATTTTTTTTTTCAAAAAATTTCATGGAGATTCGCTATAAGTGATTATTTGAATCGAGGTTCTTTGTTGAGCGTATATCTAATTCAACAAAAAATCAGTGAAATATGCCTAAAAAGTGAGATGTTTTGGTTTCTAGAACAAATTGCGTCGTATTTTGTCCTTTTGAGAGAAGAACGGAAACTGATTTCTTCTGCAAAAACGTTTGCCATTGTTTTACCATGATACCAATTACTCTACTATTTTAAATTCATTCTTCATTCTACAGCTAATAAATCATATAACAAGGTTATAAATTAGATTACAAATTAGATAACGAGCCCGAGCTGTTCTGCAAAAAATATGAAATATCTGCGCAAAAACCCAAAAACCGTCATTTTCTACCATTGTCTTACCAGGTTACCCACAAAGTACCCCTAACCCACTGAAACCTTATTACTTCAATTTTCTGCATGATTAATACAAATAATAATAATAATCATAATAATCATAATCATAATAATTATAATAATCATAATAATCATAATAAATTGTTTTCAAGTGAAGTCATTACGAGAACAGAATTACAAATTAAGAAATCTTATACAAAACGACGTCATTTGAGAGAGCGCCATGAGACTTTATCGACTTTATACCCTATCTGGAAACGTAGCATGAGAAACCGGAAACTTACAGCATCCCAGGCTTCCCCCTCCCCCTAGCAGTCTCCACTCATCTACTGCATACAGCAAACACAGAAAAAAAACAAGACTGCTCGTATCAGGGCGAAGCCGTGAATGTTCCGACTGCCTTTTAAGGTTTATGGAGCAGTAATAACTTTAAAAAATTAATTGAAATAAAATAAAATGATTTTTTTTTTAATTTGAAATTTTTTATGAAAATCATCCCCCCACACGCCATATAAAGTACAAAAGGATAGATTTCGTTCCTTGAATTAAATCAATTATGGCAAATAAGCTTCTTTCAACCAATTTGGAACAATTTCTAAGACGGATTAAATCTCCGCTTACCCGTAAAAAGCTCGAATTATATAGCGCGTTAATTGTCCCAAATTGGTCAAAATGGCCAAAATGGCAACCTTTAAATCTCAGCTTACGCGTTAATAGCGCGAAACATATGGCGCGTGAATTGTTCCAAATTGGCAAAAATGGCAATCTTCAAACCCCCATAACTTTACAAAAAATGATCACAGGTGAAATATCTTTTCAAATTTAGGCTCAAGACAACAATACGTTTTGAATGATATTTAAAAAATTCCGTCAAAAATGGCTAGTTAAAAAGTCGAAATTTGTCTGAAGAAAAAAAAACCCACCCCGAGCACAAATGTTCCGTTACTTTCGTATCGAAAGTCGGGACAAAAAAGCTGCAAGGAAATAATAAATATATGGACCGATTTTCACAACCTCACTTTTGTATGCGTTTCAGTTGAAAAGCTCAGAGGATCCCACTAGATTTTAGCCAGAATCACTTAAAGCTGATATAAGTGTAAGTCACACTCACACAAGATCCGTTAAATATGAGTATGCTTACGGGTGTTTTATTTTTCAAAAAGTTCATCATTAATTCCTGTAGAGAACAACATTATTTTCCAGATGGATCAGGAGCTGTCGAACTCTGGTTCAATGCCAAGTTTTGAAACTTTACTATTTGAACATTAAATTGAGCGATCTTTTTTCTGAGGCTTACATGTTGCATGTATACCCTGGTCGAGATCATAATTTATGTTTTTGAAATTATTATTTTTGAAACTGCGAGCATAACATAGAGTAATTTTTGATTAAAGTTTAGATGTGAAAACTTGGTTTGTGCTGTGAGCTCGATCTAAGTATATACCCTGCATAAATACTTTTTTTTGTACAGAATTGTACAGAATCTAACTTTTTCCATATTTATGTCCGAAACAAAGTATAGTCCCAACTCTATTTATTGTTTCGACGTTCGATACGAAAGTAACGGAATATTAGTGCTCGGGTGGGTTTTTTTTCTTCAGACAAATTTCGACTTTTTAACTAGCCATTTTGACGGAATTTTTTATATCATTCAAAAGGTATTGTTGCCCTGAGCTTAAATTTGAAATGATATTTCACCTGTGATTATTTTTCGTAAAGTTATGGGGGTTTAAAGATTGCCTTTTTGGCCAATTTGGGACAATTAACGCGCGATATATTTCGCGCTATTAACGCGTAAGCGAGATTTAATCCGTCTTAGAAATCGTTCCAAATTGGTTCGAGGAAGCTTATATGCCATAATTAATTTGTTAATAGGAACAAAATCTATCACTTAGTACTCATTATGACGTGTGGGGATATAATTTTTTTTTTAAAATCAACTTTCAGAAAAAAAAATTTCATTTTTTTTATTACATTTAAATTATTTATGTTATTACTGCTCCATAAAACTTCAAAGGCAGTCAGACATTCAGGGCTTCGCCCTGATACGAGCAGTCTTGTCTAATTTTGTTCAAACTTAATTTTTCGACGCCAACTGTGTAATTTTTGAAGCTGATTGCAACAGTTTGTAATCGAAATCCGCAAAAGGTTCAAAACGACGTTGTGTTGGAATCGGCAATGAAATTATTTTTCTTCGACTTCTGGTGTTGCGAAATTCACAAAAATGGCTGAAACATCTTGCTCTAAACCTCCCAAAAACATCAAAGCTTGCGGAATAGGGAAAAAATAAGATGTGCCCAGAACACTTTGTAAAAGCGTTAAAATTGTTTGTTTATGTGTGTAGCCGATTGTGCTTTCATGGAAACCACATTTTATAAGCAGAATCCGCCGCACGTGGTAAGCGCAGTTTGCCGTTTGTAACATAATATGCACAAAATTGAGCAAAAAAAGACCTCCGTGAGAAAGTTGCAACCTGCAATAATCAATTGAGAAGCATTGTTGACCGCAAAACTAGAAGGTTCAGAAGGAACCAATTAAGTTTTCGAGATCTAAGGGTAAAAAAAGATTAAAAGTAATTTTTACCAAATATCAGTTTTCAAATCAACAGTTTCAGTCACGTTTTCATAAGAGAATCAAAATAAAATAGGAAGGTTCGATTTAAAAAAAAACGGGTTTTGTTGCAGAAATTTTGCTTCTTATTTATTCCTATAGCTTGTTTTCAGCTCAAGTATAATAACAAACAATCAGGGGCGGATCTAGGATTTTCTCGAGGGGGGGGGGCGGATTTTCAAAAAACTTTCCAAAATTTTGACGACCTTTTTTTTTTTAGGTCGACCAAATTCATTTTTCGAGCTCCCCCAAAGCACGGTTTTGCCCCTATTTTGGCAAAATTTTTTGCGCCGCAGGGAAAATTTTGAAAAAACAGTCAAAAAAGCCGTTTTGGGGCACTTTTGAAAAATTTTGACAAAAAAATCGCGTTTTTTTTTGGCGCGCGCTCCCCCTCAAAGTTAGTATATATTGGCGCCCAAGGCGCCTTTAGAAAAATTTTAGGGCCGGTCGGCCAAAAATGGATTTCTGAAAAAGTATCAAAGGGGGGACCCTTTGGGTCGGCAGGGGGTCGAATCCCTGAAGAGGGGAGGGCGTCCGCAACCCCCCACCGCCCCCTGCTAAATCCGCACCTGGAAACAATCATTATAAACCATACATTATAATTTTTTATGCCAATTTACATAAGCTATTTGATATGCGAGAAGGTTAGGAAAAACAAAACATAGGTCAAGCACAGTCAAAACGTACCTATATTTGGTCATGAAGTCAAAACATAGCTCAAGCATACCCTAAAATTTCAAAACTTTTAACTTTTTGGATCATACTGAGCTGGCCGATAATTGTTTGAGTTGCGTTTACCGACTTACTAGTTTGTTGCTAGTTTGTTGGCTACGCCGGTTGAAACGAATCTGAGATGAATCAAATAAGTTTTGGAAATTTTTGTTGTTGGTCGAGACGTTCGAACCAAACACATTTCGGTCGAGAAAGTCAAAGCATATCTATGCGGAGTTGAACAAATAAAGTTTTTAAAAAAGACGGTCGAGACTGTCGAGAAGGACAAAACATATCGAAGAACGAATTTTGTCCGAGAAGTCGAAACTTATCTGAACTGGGTCGAAAAAATTCGAACCTTTTTTTTGGGTCGAGACAGTCAAAACACTCCAAATTTTGATCAAGAAAATTGAAACATACCAAAATTTGGTCAAAAAATTGAAATATACCGAAAATTGGTTGAGACGGTTGAAACAAACAGCCTGTTTAGTCGAGAAAGACGAAACATAAATCGAGCACCGCGACCCGGGTTCCAGAGTTCTACAGGCTTGAAACGGTGATTGTATCCAGAACACAGTTTAGGCTCGTTATGAGGTTACTTTTAGGTATTGAGGTACCAAGTGCCCAAGTGCCTACTCTCATGAGCTCAAGAAACTCGATTTTTCATTTGGACAGTTTCGAGACCCTAAATCAGTCGAGCAAGCTTGAAACATATTTGAGCTGCGTTGAGAAAATTGAGCAAATTTTTCCTCAACTTAGATTGATGAACTGCGAACGATTTGAATCAACGGATTGAAACGTTCCTCTGTTTGTTTGAAAAAAAAAGTCGTTCAGCGAGAAGATCGACACAAGAAACTGAAATAAGAGGCTAGAAAAAATTTAATTAGAAAAGTTAAATTTACCAAATTTATAAGTTTTGCAACATAACTACGAAGTTCTGCTAAATGATATCCACAGCCTCTTTTTCGCTCAGCAGCTCAGAGCCAGATAAAATTTAGGTTATTTTTGCTATTTATTTGCTTTATCTGTTTTTCATCAAATTTAACGAATCAATTAGTCTACTCAAACATATTGATCAATTTTTCAATATTCCACGCGCATGAACGTTAAAACAAAAAAAGATATAACTGCGTGTGTTTGTTTTTGAATTTCAAAAAAAAACAGCTCATAATATATTTTCAATTAAAGTAAAATTAATAAACTCAATAATAATTATAACTTAACTGGATTATCTTTACGATAGTAACTTCAGTTATTGATAGATGGCATCATCTTGACGACATCTCTCGTCTGTTTCCGGGTTGGCATAGTAGGCGTGGCTGATGGAGGAGTAGATCTGAAAAAATAACGGAAGGTTAAAATACCCAGTGAATGACAAGGAGACGGGTCTGATCTAAACCGTGGACTTAACAAAAAGCAAAACAAACAAAACGAAGGCGTTTTGGCTGATTATTGAACCAATTTTATGGCAAACGATTAATTGTTTCACAACTTGCTTGCCCTCAAATCGGACGAAATAAGACTAATTTTCCGAAAACGTTTCCTTAAAAAAATCAAAAATCACAATCAAGACTTTTTGTGATGCTTGCGTTTTTGTTGTTTGATTTTAGATAATACATGAGTCCATAAAACAAGCCAACTATTGCAAAACTTTTGAATTTTCGAAAAAAAAGGCTTCATAACCTTGTATAAAAAATGACTATTTTTTGTTATAATACTGTGTGAAATTCAACAGATTAACTGACTTGACATATCTCAATACGTAGTTTGTTGCTGCAATTTCGCTGCCGTTTAGCCTATGGGTTTTCTCATCTGAGAACACCAGTGGTTTTTGTGTTTCAGGGCAAAACACAAATATATAAAGCAAAGCACACAACACAAAGTTGTCTCAATCAGAATTGAACGACCAACATTTTTTGTCAACCCTAGCCCCTAAATCAAATTCAATTGGTACAAAATTTTTAACACAAAATAGCGAAACCGGTATACAAATGTTTTACCGTCTCTGTATGTAGACTAACCGTCTTGTAGCTTTTATCGTCTGCATGTTTTCATCGAATTAGAAAGCTGCACAACTTCGTATACGTAAGATGCTGCAGATATTAGCTGGTAACTTACCAAGTAGTAAGCAATGCCTATTACAGTAACAGTGTAGATTGCGAACACAATTCTGTCGACAATGTTGCCCACAATCTGCCACTCCAGTCTGATAGCCCCTCTGACGTCACCCGTTCGGATGAAGGCCACAAGGTCACACATGCTCGCCTCCATCTGATTGGCCAATACTAGCCCAATGTCGGCCGACTTGTTTATCTGCCATGTGCGCTCATCGTTGTTGTGGTTCATTCTAAGAGGCTTCGAGTCTGAAATAACAAACAGTAAAAAATATCATTTGAACTTCAAACGTTTAAAAAATTGAAAATCATATAAAAGTTTTTTTCTGTTCTTATTGTTCAGCAGTTTTTTTTTGCAATTTCTCGGAAATTGGTCCAAGTTAAAATTCTTGCCGAAAATTAAAATTTTTTGGGGGAGAATATCTTATGCTCGAATTGCGAATTTTAGCCAATCAAATTTTATTTTTTTTACACATTAACCAGCAATTTTACACAATTTTAATCTGCGTTAACAACGAGGATGAAGATCCTAACTTCGGGGGTTTAATTATGGAGGAGGATGTTCAATTGATCTCGTCTAAATTTTGATCTAATAAATAATCCCCTGTACTCCACGCAAATTACCAGTATATGGTCGCTACGAGCATCGCATCCTGTCTGTGATAGAAAAAAAACTGTT
The DNA here is from genome assembly GCF_963678635.1 of Symsagittifera roscoffensis. Taxonomy (NCBI): domain Eukaryota; kingdom Metazoa; phylum Xenacoelomorpha; order Acoela; family Convolutidae; genus Symsagittifera; species Symsagittifera roscoffensis. Next base: position 24,385,318 of record NC_087067.1, on the reverse strand, counting down.
TCAAAAGTTTTCAAAAACTGTTTGATAATTTATTTGTTGTTACGACCATTGAAAATGGGGAGGAACTTTGTATTCGGGTGTGTTTTAGTTTCTTTTAGCTTTTTATTTTCCAAGCACCATCAGGTACCACAAATAATGATAGGAGTGGGTTGAGTGATACATCATATTAAAAAATTTTCAAAAATTTTTCCCAGTGTCGAGAAAAACCTTGTGTCGAGCGAAAAACCAATGTCGAGCGAATAAAGCAAGCCAGCAGGCGTACAAGCTGAATTAAACCTAATTTATGATCTTTAAACTTAATTTTAAGCATGTAAGCTTCATTTTTAATATTTAGCTTCGTTCTGGGAACCAAAAATTTTAAAAAATCAAAAACTTTCTGCAAAAATTTTTGAAAAAAAAAGTTTTTCTCTTATTTTTCTACAAAAATTTTGTCAAATTTACCTATATTATTATGACTGTCTAATATGCCTTAAATATATTTTTACATCAGATCCTTTATCACACCAAGCAGAAAAAACTACGATTATTTGGAAAAAAAACTTTCTAAGCCGTAAATTTCTAAAGACTATGGTCGGAATATTCTGGGCTACTTGCAGAGTAACCGGCTATCTATGTTTTTCTCTTACATGGGTCGAATAAAATGTAAAAGCGTAGAGGAACGCATAAAGTTTTAGGTCACGCATACACTCTATAAAACTGAAAACGAATGATTTCTTGATTTCGGCTGCCGCCGCTGCAGTTTTACTTCTTGAGCTCTTGATACCCCGGCCGCTACCCGCAAATTCTAGACAGCCATTGAATGAAAATCTTTCAAAACTTTATTAGCCATATATAAGCCATTAGTAGCAGAGTAGGCTAATATATGACTAATAAATTCTTTCACTCAAATTTCCTCTTCCTTTCACTCAAACGTCATTTTAGTCTGTTTTTTCTCAAAAAATTTCCTTCGGCGCAGAAAAAAATAGGATCCTTCTAGTATTTTCAGAGAGCTCGGAAAATCAAATTGGTCGCCCTAAAAAACGTTCGACAAGTTTTATAAATTTTTTTACCAAAAATAGCTCCCCCCTTGAAAAATTTCGGAGCACGCCACTGGTTAGAGCATTGTCCAACATAATTATCAGAGAACAAAAATCATTTATTGCGGTTCAGTCACATATGAGCAGACGCTTAAAAATTAATGAATCGTTTGTAACTCTACCCCTACTAATCTACTAAACCAAAATAAACTACTTCCGATTTTCGTGACGATTTTCGTGACGATAGTAACTGAATATTTGTGCTTGGGGTGTTTTTTTTTTCGTCAGAAAATGTTGACTTTTTAACTAACATTTTTTGACGGAATTTAGATTATTCAAAAGGTATTGTTGTCTTGAGCTTAAATTTGAAAAGATAATTCACCTGTGATCTTTTTTTGTAAAGTTATGGGGGTTTGAAGATTGCTATTTTGGCCAACAATTTGGGACAATTAATGCGCGGTTTATTTCGCGCTATTGACGCGTAAGCGGTGATTTAATCCGCCTTAGAAATCGTTTCAAATTGGATGAAGGAAGCTTATTTGCCATGATTGATTTGTTACTAGGAGCTTTTGACTTTGTACTTTTCATGGTGTGTGGGGGGATGACTTTCAAAAAACTATTTTTGTTATTGTTTTGTTACCTTTAATTTTTCATGTTATTACTGCTCCATACACCTTAAAAGGCAGTCTGAACATTCAGGGCTTTGCCTTAACACGAGTAGTTTTGTTTCCTGTAGTTTTTTTTAGCATTAGGCGCGTTAATTTTTTAAACCTTAATCATATCGATTCCCCATTCATATAAAACTCCCTTAAAGTCAAAGTTACCTAACTTTTCCGATACACTGATTTGAGATAATTGTTCATCTTCAATATCATAGCCTCTGTTGTTCGACTGTTATTTGAGGCTTTTTTCTCAAGACAAATTTCAACTTTTTAATTAGCGATTGTGTGACGGAACTAAATTTGAGTCATTCAAATATTATTCTTGCCCTGAGCTCAAATTAAAAAGAATAATTTACTGGTGATTATTTTTCGTAAAGTTATGGTGGTCTAAAGATTGCCAATTTAGCCCAATTTGGACAATATGGGACAGTTAACGCCAAATATTTTTTCGCGCTGTTAACGCGTAATTGGTGATTTAATCCGTTTTAGAAACTGTTCCAAATTGATTGAATCAGATTGTTTGTCATAAATTCTACGTCACTAGAGTGACATTCATCACTTGTAATCCATATGGCGTGTGGGGGTAACTTTTTCTTTTTTTTGAAAATTCCATCAAAATTGTAAAAGCAAACACTGCTCCATAGACCTTGAGAAGCAATCGGAACATTCAGGGCTTTGCCTTGATAAGAGCAGTCTTGTTGGAGTTTTTGGTAAAATGGAACAATTTTTTCATGAACTTTCAAACCAAACAAAACTGCTCGTATCAGAGTGAAGCCCTGAATGTTTCAACTGCCTTTTCAGGTCTATAGAGTAGTGTTCGCTTTGAAAAAATTGATGAAGTTAGGGGGAGATTGTTAAGTAGATCCAAGGATCAAAATTTTTATTCATTTTTCCACCTCCTTCAAACAATTGCAAATTGATGCTGTCGATTTTTTGTCGGATTCATACATCAGTTTGCAAGTTAAAATGCCACTCAAAGAAAGAATTGAATTTTGCGAGCAAAGCAAGTTTTGCTTTCTGCCAAAAATAGAATACAATACAATATACATTACTTAGTACTAAAAAGTCTAGACAAAGTTTTGTAAAAAGAGCCAATCTGTCTGTTTTACACAATTGTTGCATGCTAATGTAAGTCTTTAGGCGAACCTTAGCCAAAAGGTTACTAGGCGACACTGCTTAAAAATCTATGCAATGAATAAAACATTTTTATGAAATAGTTAATTGAACTTTTCTGTTAATTCTAATTATCCTAGCTTTTTTGCAGCTCTATAGAGAGAGCTGCAAAAAGTTAGAAAATACAGAACCAATTTACAAAAAAAAACAAATAAAACTATTCAGAAATACTTTCGCTTGAAAAATCTAGATTTTCAGGCAGAATTTAGGTGTCAAGGCTGCCTGAAATGTTTATAATGTATTCAAAAAAATTGTAGAAGTTTAGCAGATAACTTTTTTTTTGGTTGTTTCAACTTTTTGGTATTGATTCTATAGCTAACTCCAGCAACATAATTTTGGGTCAACAAATTTGAATGAAGTTAATTAACCTAAAACTGCTCAGTTTCACTTCTAAAATCAATTTTTCACTCAACTGACATAAAAAAAACAGCGTCAAAAAATCTAATAAACTTAATAACACAGTTTTTTGGCCAAATGCTTTGCTCAAGTTTATCGATATTGCCAACATACTGCACTAACTATACAAAAACATTGACTGACCGCTTGTTGTGGCAGTTGCTTTGATCACGTGATCGTGTCTAAGATTGGAGGAGTGTCTCATGAGTCTGTCTGACATGACCTGACTCGACCTGTGGAGCCTCTCTATTCTCTTTACTACTCGCTTCTCACTAGACAACGAGCTCAACTTCATCGCTTTGTGCATGAAAAAATTGCGCAAAATCTGAAACAACACAAAACAATCAAGAACAGCTATTCTTGTATGTCTAAATCAACAGGTTGAAGGTTCATCAACAATGTACAAAAACACATTATAATATTTTTTTTTCAACCACGTATGAATTTTATCCGTCTGATTTTGGTACTTCGAGGAAATCTCGTTTGGAATCAGTTTGGTAGCATTTTGAGAAAAATTGGTGAGAACGAGCTAATTGGTTTCTTATTTTTCAGGGTATAAATTTTTCATGATTGAGTTATCAGGGAGCAAAAAAAAGTAAATTTTGGCCGTAAAAACTATTTTTTTAAACCAAATCTGTCTTAAAATTATCCAGTTTTGATCCAGATTACTGAAAACAAAATTAATTCCAGATGTTTTACATCATTTGAAAATTTGTGGTACATTTTTTTTCCAGGCGTTTCTTATCATGCGGTATCATAGGGTACCTTATTTTGCGGGAAAAGACCAGAATCCCAACTTTCTCTATTTTTTGGTAGTCGGAACAAAGTTTATGTATCACGGCTAATTGAGATTTGAAATGGAAAGTTTCACGGAAATCTATATAACAACTTAAGTTATAAATCATCTACATTTTTAATGGTTTTTTTTGGTTTTTTTTGGCGGGATCTCTAGAGTATTTTTTGGCTGTATTTGTTTTTTTTCAGCATGTTGTGATTAAAAAAATTGTACAGAAAAAAAATTTAAGCATGTTTCAGAATCATAGTAAAATAGGTCAATTCGAAAACCGTTTTTTAAGAAAATTGAATAGAAAAACGAAAAACAAGGTTTTTGTTTTCCAAAATTGCGCTAAAAACTCCGAAAACTATCTTTTCTTGAGTAAAACTAAGTCCTAACTGCTTAAATTAAGCTTAAATAAGCTATTGCAATGACTAACTACCTTACTATTTACCTCGAAATTAGACCAAACATCAAAAATTTCAACAGGTTTTTCTCAACACTGTGAATAAAATTTTGAAATTTTTTAATGCCGTCCGAATCACAACTGAAAGGGCTTCAATATGATATATCACTCAACGCAGTCCGATGATTATTTCTGGTACCTGATTTCGCGGGGAAAATAAAAAGAAAAAAACCAAAATGCAAAATGTAACACTTTGAAATGTGCATAGTGCTCGCACTCGGGTGTGTGTATATCTGTATGTGTGCAGGGAAGGGTTTTTCATTTTCCAAAATTTTATAAAAATTTATTTGCTAAAAAGCTTTTTCATAAACCCTAAAGGGCAGCCAGATGATTCAAAACACTCAAAATTGCTTGCATTTGAGTATTCTTGTGTTCGTGCCAACAATTTGAAAATGGGGAAAAATTTTGTACTGTGATCTGTTTTAGTTTTTTCTTTTTCCTTGTGTTCCACGCAAAATCAGCAACCACAAATAATCATTGGAAAGAGTTGAGTGATATATCATTTTAAAGTTCTTTTCAAAAATTTTTCCCGCTGTCGAGAAAACCCGGTTTGAAATTTTTGATTTTTCGTCCAATTTTACTCGACTAAACTTTTGAGTGTTTTTTTGAGTGTTTTTGCACCATTTTGGAAATTAAAACTTCAATTTCAAAAAACTCCAAAAAAATTTTTATCACACCACGCAGAAAAAAAACTACCGTAAATTTGTAACAAAAAATTTGTATTATTTAAGACTAGGTTCGAAACAATCTGTGCTACTTGCATAGTAACCGTCTATCCTGGTTGTGTTTTGCAATGTGTGCTAAGCACTCAATATGTATTTTTTATTTTTCTTTGGATAAAAGTATTGTAATGAAAAATCTTGAGGTTGCAATAACTCATTCTCAAAGAAAACAAAAAACGTACGAGTTGTTCGGCTCTGCGGAGAACCACGGTCGTGCCCTTATTCATAGATGTATGCATTTTTTGATATTTGTTGGGTCAGGTAATGTTACCTCACCATCAAATAACGAGCACGGATCATGATGTGCAGCGAAGCACCGACCTTCCAACTGAGAGGTCGACACCTGTGTCACTTCTCACCCCAGCGAAAAAACTATTTCAATTCTGATTTTACAAAAAAATATACATAAACTATACGTCTGGAACAGGAGCTGGATTTTCAGGGGCCGAGTAGATCCAGAGGATGAAGGTGCTCTGGATGATGGAGATGGCGACTAGAAATATCCATAGAAGGAACACACTTCCCACGATGGGGAAGTAGTCTCCGTTGCTTGGGAAGAAGTCGCCGATGGAGGAGAGGTTGAAGACTAGAGAGAGGAGTATTGTCACTGAGAAGGTCACCTTCTCCCCACTCCCATTGGGCAGAGTGAAGGCGAAGATGGCCATGAATGCGATCAGACTCATCGGGTACAAAACTAGACACACAAGTTAGCAACTCAATTAACATCACCAATGAAAATAGTTATAATCAAAGCTGCAGCTCCAATGTCAAATCGTTATGAAAATTGACAAATAGTTCAATCTGTTAAAGTATTGCAAACGCAGCCTTGTTAAACCACTCGTTACATCATAAAAATGATGCTTGTGAAAGATGGAGTTTCTCAACATTCACCCACTTTTTCTCAACACTTTCCACATCAAAACTCCAGGCTTAGTGCCTCTTAAGTGGAAGAAAGAGCGGAAAGGGATTTCAATCCGGGAGGGTCTCTTCTTACGTATTGTTCTTTATGTATTGTTGAGGGGTGTCTTTACCTGTGTATTCGTAGTATTTAGGTCTTCTCTTGAACACAAAGTTGAAGTGTAGTTCTGTTGAATTCCCTTCCACTAGTCGATGTCGCACATTTCTTCATTAATATCACCATGATGGGTTGATTGATTACAATAACAAACCATCTTATGAAATGAAAAACTTTTACGATATCTTCCAAAGGATTCAACACCACAATTAAGTCTAAGAAAAAGAACGGGTTTTGCGCTTTGACACGCTCACTAACCAGAGAATCGTAAGATTTTGGCATCATTTTAGGACACCCAGTTTTGTTTGACCAAAAAACCCTAAGAATTTCTCATGCGCCAACATAATCCAGATATGAGGGGTGCAATGCCAAGCATTCAGTGCCCAATTCTGCAAAACTTGCTTGTCAGATAAAAAATAATAGCATAAAGTATTACCTAAATTGTCTTTTTGGCGTTTCAGAAGAGCTCAAAAGATATTTTGGTCAACTTAATAGAAGTAAGTTTTTTAAAGTCCCTGTCTTAGATAAATTTCCCCTGGTGGGATTTACCAACAAAGGAAATCATAAGCTGCACCAAATTCGATTGCATAAAGCCAAAAAAGTATGAAAACTATTATGAAATAAAAGAATTTCCATGAATGGTCCGACATATAGTTGCAAATTGGGAGCATCATTTAAAAATGTGAAATAAACTTTTTTTCCTTAAATGTCATCTTTGAAACGGCGTCATGAATACTATATCTGTTTTGATGTCATAGTATTGAAATCAATCAATGCGTCACGTGGCTGTTTGGGTGGCACACATAAGTTCCCACTCTGTGTGTTGTTCCACGTGTTTGGCTGTCAAATAGCGGTACTTTTTTTCAAAGTACTTCCCGAAGTTCTGAAAATACAGCAAATAGAAAAAATCTATTTACGCATGTTTCCAATATATCCTAGATAGCAAACAAAAAGATAAAATATACGATAAAAATATACGAAAACGAAAAGATAATATATACGATAAAAAAATTGTTTGTAATGATCTTTATCAATCATCTCTGCATCAAGTTTCTGCATTCTCAGTATGATTTTCGGCGAAAAATTTTGATAGACAGACAGAATTAATTTGTTTTTCCGATAGAAATACATTCATTGGCAGAAGAAAAAATCATCAGTAAAATACTGATTTATATAATAGCCCTCATTTCTAAAATCTGGTGACTTATTGATCTATCCAGCAGTTTAGAACAAATATGAGACCTCTGCTTGTTTTGCTGCATTGGCGAAGAAGGGCGCATTAATAAGCGTATGAGCAAATTATCATGCGATAATTGTTTTTTTGGGGGTTTATTCAGACGAAAAAGAAAATTGAAAAATCATTCATTTGTTATTAAAAAAATCTGTTTCATTGTTGATTTTTTATATAGCTGCCCGCATCCAAGTTTAGGCGTAACTAATCGATTATAACGGATTATTATGATGATTTTTGACAATTATATTTGATAATAATTACCAAAATTAGGTGTTTAAAGGATTTATAATTGATTATAATCGTGATATTTTCCAAGAAATTATAATATCTTATAATCGAATATAATTGATTATAGTTCTTAGAAAAACCCTTAGAATCAATTATAATCGATTCAAATTGATTTTAATCGATAATAATCTCTTATTTTGCCAAAGTTTTGTCAATTCAAATTTATATCTGAATAATGACTTATGGGTTATTATTTTTGTGAAAATAAAAAAATCTCTAAAAAAGAGATCTCTTGAACATTTTGGTTCATCTGAACACAAAGTTTTACCATGAAACAAAAGTTTCATAGAGATCCTTTCATATGAGTGGAAAAATTCCCGCGGTAAATGAAAAATAAATCTTCCGAATCAATCATGAAACTAAATCAATTTGCTGATATTTTGGTGTTTAAAAAATATGCATCATAAGACAACTCTAATGGGGAAGAATTGAAAAAAAACTTATAAATTTGAAATACTTGAAAAACTTTTAAAATATTTTTCTCATTTTTTCATAGGAACCAACGTCTACAAGAACACAAAAAACATAAGCAATTTACATGCACCTTCGAAGTTAAAATGGACAAACAAAAGGGGAATATAATCAATTATAATCGATTATAATGGATTTTTGTGTAAAACTAAAGAATCAGAAATTTGAATAAAAATAATGGACTCAATTATAATCAACTATAATTGTATCGAAAAATAGACGAATAAATAATCGATTATAATCGATTATAATGGATTATAAGTGATTATAATTTGGTTTTAAAAAGAGTGATTATAATCATATTTTAATTGACTAAAATCCATTGTTTTTCAATTTTAGTAAGACTGGTACTAAAATAGTAATGTAATCGATTATTAACACTTGAAACTGGATGCGGGTGGCGACGTGACCGCAGTGTAAAACTGCAAACTTGAGTCGACAAAATGCAAAGAAGCGAGCGAGTCATTGAGACGCTAACCGAACCATATGTTATTAGGCAGACATAAGGAAACGCATTTGAAAAAAGTTTTTGCACACATTAATGCGTGCAAATTGATTTTGTTTTAGCTGGATGGGCAGACCGTTGAACAGATCATTGAAAAATTGATTCAACTCTATCAAAGACACGAAACATACTGATCAAACATTTTTTCAGCTCCTATTTTTGCGTCTAGACTTTTCACTCGAAACTAACTGGCACGAGAAAATAGTCAAACTGCCGTAAACTTCAGCTAGACATCAAGTGAGAGCTGGTCTTTGCAAAGTATTGCTGTTATGGCCAACAATCTCAGTGCAATCAAACAAACACCGCGCCTTTTGGTTTTTAAAAAAAAATGGATCTGACTAGAAACTTTCTAGTGAGATTGTGCTAACCATGAGTGTGAAACTAAACGCTGTTGTACTTTGGTCGTATCTGCAGCAGCTTGAATCGAAAAAAAAACAGAAACTTCGCGTACCAGTTAAATTTTTAAAACATAACAATGTTAAACTTGTGAATACTTGAATACTTGTGAATAACTTGTCTTGCTGCATTGACAAAAAAAGGGCAGCAATAAGTATTTGAGCATACTCTTATGCAATACAGGCTTTTTTGATCATTCATTCAGACAAACCATTTTTGCAATTGTGAAAAATCACGATTTGCTATTAGAAAAATTAGTTTCAATTTCGAACTTTCAAATAGTTATCAACTCTCTTTTTTTTTACGTGATCTTAACCGAACAACATGCTATAAGGCAGACACACGTACCAATGCCCGCACATGGATTTTTTCAGCTGTTTGGGCAGAACGATAAAAATATCATTGAATTTTTTTCGACTTTTTTTTTCATTTTTTTTCAAAAGCAAAGCACAATATATATGTTAACCTTTCAAAGAACATTTTTGTGATCATATTAACTTTTTTCGGATATTAGCTTGAGTGATGTAAAAAAAACCATTAGAATATAGACAAAATCTTGAAGATTGGAAGTCAGAGCTCAAAAACAAAGAAATAATTGATTAATTACATTTCAAATTTTATCCCAATATAAACGACGAGAAAAAAATAGTATCTCCTTGCATTGCTCAAATTTCTCTGGAAAAGCCAAAACTTTTCCTATCCTCGCAAGAAATTCTTGTCATGACTGGAAATCGAATTCAAAATCTGATAACCTCAGTGCAATCAAATTCAAAATGCGCTAAGTGTTTTTCATTTTTCCAGCTAAGTGCATTTGACTAGTGTAATTAATCGTCTAGTAAACTTGACTTAACCTATGAGTGTAAAACACACTTTTGTGTATAATTGTCCTATCTGCATCAATTTGAGCCGGAAAAATACAAAAACTTTCCGTACCTATTAGGTTTTCAGAAAAACATCTAATAAAGTTTCTTCGCTGATTTCAAAAGAACCATGGTAAATTTGTTATTATAAAAATCAGTTTCTCATTAGACTTTCTATATCGTTAGCGCTGTGCCCACAGTGTGAAACTGCAATTTTGAGTCAACCAAATAAGAAGAAGCGAGCTAGTCACCTCCATTCTTTTACGTCGAGCTGTTTTCCGAACGACATTCTATTAGGCAGACACAAGCAAACGCAAAGTTTTAAAGCAATTTTTTTGGCACAATTTTCCAAAAAGTGCGTAACAAGGAATTTGGCATGTTTTTGCAAAATTTTGCCTGCAGCGCTGCAAATTTGACCAAAACAGGGTCTTTTTAATGCTCTGGGGAGCTGGAAAAATCAATTTGGTCGACCTAAAAAAAAAGTCGACAATTTTTTTTTGAATTTTATTCAAAATCCCCCCCTCGAGAAAATCCTAGATCCGCCCCTGGCTGAGTGTCATCAAAGGTCTGTCTTGACATATTATTTCATGGTATTCGAAACCGATCCATTTTTGTCTTTGAAGCTGTAATTTTTCTGCAAATCTAGGCCTTTTTTGTGTCCAGAACTTTCACTTGATAACAAACTGGCAGTCGAAATTAGTCAAACTGTCAAAAAATTGAGCTAAAAATTGGTTGAGAGCTCTTCTTTCAAAGCATTGCTGTCATGGCTAGAAACAGAGTTCAAAATCTGACAATCTCAGTGCAACCAAAATGATACTGCGATAAGTGCTTGAGTCGGAAAAAAAACACTTTCCCCACCAATTAAATTTTCAGAGAAACATTTAAAACAATTTTTTGGCGAATTTCAAAAGAAAGATGTTAAACTTGATCTTGCAAAACTTAACCATGACGTTGGCAAAAAATAGTTGAAAAAGGTGTTTTTTGCAATGAAACAGATGCTTTTAAACATAAGGTTGTGATTGTGAATGTGACTTAAAATTTATCAGCAGCAATTCAAAAGGTTCAGTTCTGCCTATTTTGCTCAATTACAGAAACATATATGATGTGTCTTCGGCAACTTCGTACTCTTTTGTTTTCAGTCGGTTGATTTCCTGAGTGCTCAAGCATCTCCTGCAATTACTCATTTTTGCTTACCTATTTAATTTAAACAGATTGCAGTCTGAGAATGGGCTTCTATTTTTTTCTATGGTACTCATTACTTTCCTAAGCGTTCAAATCCTTGTCTAAAAGTATATTTTAGTAGCCAATTTTTGTCTTTCGAAACCAGGCAATAGTCTGGTCATTTTCCAGCATTTGATATATATGGTCTATTGCCCCAAAAAGAACTAATGCTTTCTTCCGGTCGTTCAGCTGTCATACACTTTTACGAGCACTAATTCAATAGTACTAGCGATCCAGTGCAAAATTTTCTGCATTCAAAATGATCTCAATCATGCTCAAGCAATTGAGTTTCATTTGACTCAAACATCAACTGCTGCAACACTTGACTAAATTTTTTTGTTCTATTTTTCTTGAATTAAATGAAATGAATTTCTATATGAGCTTGTCCTTCTATTCCTTCTGATCATCCATAACAATCTTTTAACTCCTTAAGGTTGAAAATTTTTTAAAGTTAATTTGTAGTAGCAAAACTTCATTGGTAGACTAAATCTGTCACAATTTTGGTTTCAGCAATGGATAATAATTGTAGCCTAATGTCCCCAAGAAGACCCATTAAAATATTACAAGTCATTAAACCCATCTTGAAATCTGGACGAAGAATTTTTGGTAAAGCCATGTTACTTGCCCCCAGTTTGATGTATCGCAAACTACCTTCGCAGCTCTATTTTTGCAGATAAAGAAGTAAAAAACTATAAACAATTATTTCATCACCAGCATTTCACAAAACTCCGATGGCGAAAATTTGGCTAAACCTCAGATATTTAAATGATATGCATTATGCAGCTTTGTCCTCCATGTTCAAGCAATTGATTTCCATATGGCTCAAACATCTGCAACAATTTCGATTTTTCTTGAACTATTTGAAAATAAAACATGCAACATGAGCTTCTTCTGCTATTTTTTCGACAATATCTATGTTTTTAGATGCATAAGTGTTCATTTAATCCTCAAAAAGTAATATGTGGAGACAAAATTTTAACAGCAAACTTCAGGCTGTTTCAACAAGATTGCTCGTGTAAAGGCAAAGCCCTGAATGTTTCGACTGCCAATTAATTAGTCTCGAATCGTTTTTGGTATAAATTGTTTTTGGTGAAATATTGACAAACTATAAATTTTAGGCTGATAATGTCAAATTGTTAAAATTTGAGTAGTTTATTGAATTAAATAGAACAAATTAGCTTGCCTCATCTCAATTTGGAACAATTACGATTGCAGATAGTTCGTCACGTTTAAATAATTTGCGTATTGAAAAAGACTATCAAATTTTATTCCAGCAGCAAATCCCACTTTTGTCTAGTGCAAGCGTAAATCTTGGCATTTCCGGATCGATACCCATACGCAGTCAAAATTTCTAAAATCGGTCTCAAAAAGAACCTCCTCGAGCCGTATATTTTCCTCACTTTCTTCGAAATTTGTCACTAGAATGAATTATAAACATGGTATACTGTCCGGCAAAGTTATCATTGTCATTGTTCCGACTTTCGATACGAAAGTAACGGAATATTTGTGCTCGGGGTGGGTTTTTTTTTCTTCAGACAAATTTCGACTTTTTAACTAGCCATTTTTGACGGAATTTTTTTTATATCATTCAAAAGGTATTGTTGTCCTGAGCTTAAATTTGAAAAGATATTTCACCTGTGATCATTTTTCGTAATGTTATGAGGGTTTAAAGATTGCCATTTTGGCCAATTTGGGACAATTAACGCGCGATATATTTCGCGCTATTAACGCGTAAGCGGAGATTTAATCCATCTTATAAATTGTTCCAAATTGGTTGAAATAAGCTTATTTACAATGAATGATTTGTCACGAGGAGCGAAATCTATTCTTTTGCAGTTTAAATGGCGTGTGGGGGGATAATTTTCATAGATTTAGAATTTTTTTTTCATTTTTTTTCAAATTTAATTTGTTAATGATATTTATGTTATTACCGCTCCATAAACCTTAAAAGGCAGTCGGAAAATTCAGGGCTTCTCCCTGATACGAGCAGTCTTGTTATCTTTTGTTATTATTCAAAATTCCGATATGGAACTCATCGTGAGGATTAACGATTTCTGCTAAAACATGTCATTTTCCCCGAGTTTGATAATTTAAAAAATGCCTCTAGAACTCATTTTTTTAATATAAAGATCAGAAACAATTAGAGAACAGATCAAAAAAAATAAATTTAAACATATATATGAAAGTTTCTTTTAAAAAATAATTAAATTGGATTTCGTTTTTAAAAATGTATTCTTTTTGAGTTATGTCCGATGTGGTTAACTCATAGAGTAATTTCGGATAGGGTACACCATCTGCTCGTCACGCTATCTTATTTTCGGCCGGATAGATTCGTGCAACTTCTTAGTCTAATACCGATCCTAATCTTACTCTTATACTATCTAGTCTCAGGTTGTTTAACTAGTCTCTGCTAGGCTCAATAGATCTAGGGTATACTGGTTTATTGCGGCTGCTGAAGTTCTCTTGGAGAGGCAACTAATTTCTAAGTTAAATTCAAATCTCTCTGGTGCTGAAATTACAAGTAATTACAGCACTTACAAATAAGTGGGTTGTTAGTTAGATGGATCATGATTGGTTAATATTAAATACTTTACAGTGGTAAAATATCTAATTTATCCAATCATAAAATGTAGTTTAGATCAGGTTCCACCCATCCGGGTTTTACAGAGTTTTTTAGAATAGTCTTTCTGCAATTCAAAGGGTGGATGATGGACGTTGGTATTTGGCGAACATCATATTTCTTCTGGGTTCTCTTGTTAGAGAAGTTCCAGGATCAATCGTTGTGTCTTCTTATGACAACGACTGCGTTTTCTCAACAAACTCAAATCTGATTTCAGAATGGTTTGCTATGACAGGTTTTTCTGTTTCATGTAGAGAACTTCTTTTGTGTTCAACCTCGTCTGGGAATGGCGTGGAGATTGTGCGTGGAGGGGATGCCTGGTTACTCGGATCTGTACGTATACTTGAACATCGAGGTGGTCATTGGTCTAGTTCAATGAAGTCCTTTTCTGCGAAGTCAAGTCGTACTCTAAATCCTTTGAGTTGTGATTGTGGACGGCATATTGATTGTGGTTGGCCATTCTTTTTCGAGTGTAGTGGGGTCATTTTGTCTTTGGATGTTCGTCTTTGGTGTTGTATGCTGATCTATATACTGCAAGGTATAATTTACATTTTATAAAATTTTTATTAGTTTGGTGTTTTAAATATGATTTTGGTTAGTTGTTTTCACAAAAGCTTTTTGTTTTAGTTCGGTTATTTTGAAGAGTTACTCACCCTTGAGTACCTCTTATTAAAAATAGAAGTGTGGTCACACAGCGTGGATGTAGCGCGGTGGGTTAGGCCGGCTATAGAGCATGCTCAGGACGCCCTCTCTGGTGGATTAGGCCAGGAATGGGAGTATGATTTCGTGCGGTTTCTGTGAGAGGTCCTGTTATGTGATAACGTTTTATGTTGGGTTTATTGTGGTTTTTCTTATGTTTCGTTGGTTGCGTCCTTTTTTCAAAAATCAAATTGTTTTTGGTATGGGTTTGTCTTTCGAATTTTTTGTGTTTTATTATTTCTTTCTTAGACTTTATAATAGTCTTCAAAAGAATAAATTATCCAGTTTTAAACTGGGTTTATCCGGTTTGGGTACCGTTGGTTTCCTTTTCTTAGTCATGCTGTTATTCTATGATTTGTGGTGTTTAGTAAGCTGCATTGGTTAGTTTTGTTTAGTATATAATTCCTTTCCAACCGGGTTAAAGGAAAGTTTGAAACGTGTTATCGTGTGTTAGAGTTGTTGAGTGTGAAAGCTTGAAACTGAAATTCATTATTTAAACAATTCTTCGTGGGCGAGCTGTGCGAGTTTGGATAGAATTCTTGTGCGAGTGATTGAAAATATCAAAAGGTTAGTACTGCATTTTCGTCTTATCAATTTACTACATAGAATTTCAATTTTACTGCTAGTTTTGAGGAAAAATTAAGTTACAAATTTTCATCATTATTAGAATTACTGCTTTTAGGGAAATAATTTATAAATTAATTTACTACATTGGTATGAATTTTATTGAATTTATCTAGTGTAAAATATTAGTAGAGTTTTGAAGAATTTGAAGAAGTTTTCTATTTTTTATTTTTTTTGTGTATTTTGCAGATGATCGTGGAATGAAGACTAAAAATCTAAATAAGACATGGATAAAGAATGGTTAGTTTTTTAATTTGAATTTATTAGTGAAGAATATGTGTAAATTATACTTACCTGTTTAGTCGTCGGGGAAAAAACCGTGGGGGAAGATGTCGTGTATTATGTCGGAATTTGTTAGTAGTTTTGCTAGTATGCGAATGATATTTTTAGTTTGAAGCAGTGGCCAAAGCAATTGAAGTGCTTTAATGGTTTTTAGTTCTTCAGTGCCAACTGCAAACTCATAAGGTGTGTTTTGGATGAGATTATATAATTTGTGATTGTATTTAGTGTTGTGGATGAATTCTAATATCGGGATTTCTATAGGTTGAATAAATTCATGTGGGATAAGGAAGGGTCTGGATTCTTCTGCGTTGAAGGTCTTTGTGATGGGACAAAAAATATACATTTGGGTTATGGGATCATAATTGCGAAGAATACCGTGAAGGTTAGTATCTTTGATGCAATATGTGAAGTTAAGAAAAAATGGTGAAGTGTATTTAGAGTTAATAAACTGAAAACGGTGGTGTGGTTGTCTTGATGGAGTGTGTAGGTCAAAATGATTTTGTATGAAGCGATAATATGTATATGTGTGGGTTTGTTTAGTGCGTAACATAATGTCGTGTGAGCAGTGCAAATCGCGTTCATGTGGTGCTATGAAATTAAAGGTTAGTGAAAATAATTGAAATCTTTCTTGAAAACTTTCGTAAGCTTGCATGTCGGTTAGTGCTTCAGAAATGACGTGGTCGAATTTGCGATCAAATATATTGAGTGTAAATACATATGGTGTTTTGATGAAGAATTTTTCTGTGATTTGTGGGTTAGCGAAGCGATCATCATCTAAAAATTGGTCTTGGTTAGCTCGGATGATGTTATGATCGTAATATTCTAGCGTATATTCGTTAGCTCGGGGTGCAGTGTATGTTTTTAGTGACTTTTTATATCCTATATAAGTAAATTGTCTATGTGTTAGTGGTGTGGTGAGTCGATATAGCATATTTTGATTTCTTTCTATATCGATGTGAGTATTAGATAAAGGTAGGCAAATGGGATTAGTAAAATGATAATATGATGTCCAATGAAGTGTAGGCATTAAAACTTGTTCATCGACAAAACTACGTGTGTCGTTAGTGTCGTTAGGGGTGTTCAAAGTATACTGTGGAAATGAAGGTAAGGTGATTGCTAAAAAATCTTCCGTATTAGTGTGATTTGGATGATTAATATATTCACGGGCTGTTCCTGGTTTTGTTGGATATGGATGGTTTGGGAATTTTCTTTTGAAAGTGCGATAAGCTCTATTAGTGCTATTTGATGATTCGGTGGGTGTGGATGATGGTGCTAATGATGCGGTATAAGCTGAAGAGGGTGTAGGGGTAGGTGGGTTTGATGATTCTATTGTGGATGAAATCTGATTTATAGTGGGGGTGTCAAGGTGGAAGGGTTGTTGTTGTAGGGTGATAAAATTATCTAGTTCTTGGGAGATTTGGGGAGTATCTGGAGAATTGGATGTCGGTCTGAATGAAATGAAGAGTAGGTTGGGGTGACTTGTGAAGCATAAGAGGGTGTAGAAATGGATGGGAGTGGGTTATTTGGTGGGATTGGTTGAAAAGGGGGTTTTTTGAAAAAACTGAGGAGTTGGTTTGAAAATTATTGGATGGAGATGGTTCAGAGTCTGCAAATTCATCAGGGGTTTCAATATTAGGGTCATTGAGTTGTGAAATGGAGTATAAAACTGAGATATGTGAATTAGTGTCTGAATTCATGCCTGATGTTATATTATCGGTTGGGAAATCGGGTGGCGGGAAAGCAAAAAGTGGAATTATTGTAATTGGAGTGTTGAGGTTGGTTGGATGGGAATTTGAGCGGTGTAGGGATCCAAGTTGTCGGCTCATCGTGGGCTAAAAAAATTATAATTTTGAGACTGAAAAGCGGTGGTATGGGGTTGTTCTATAATTTGTTCATATGTATTTTCATCTAGTGAATGATGTGTCATTATATGTTTAATGGGACTTTGTGATATGGTTGGTCTAAAATTTGGATTATGTGTTATTGCTAAATTTCGAAAATTTCGTGGGACTAGGGATAATGAATGATTATGTGGTAGGGATGGTAACTGTGGTGCTGTAGGCGTTATTTCTACATTGTTATGTTCTTCGTCGTATGTATTCTGTCTTGTTGCTATGTTTGTGTTGTATTCTTTTATTTGTGCGTCTAAAAGAATTTTGTTTATTGATGATGAAAAAATTGCAAAAAATCCTGCAAATAGTATGCGTGCTACACTTGCTTGTCTATTTACTTGTGTATGTATAGCGCATGTATTATAGATTCCTTTTAAAAGTGAAAAAAGAAATCCTATAAAGTTAAACATTGCGTATAAAATAGTTAATTTTTCTAAGATGTAATAGGGCCATCCTAGAAAATCAAGAATTTCATTTTTTAGTGTAACAAAGCTAAAAATATTTATAGGTGAGATATCTTGTGGTCAGTATTTTTCAGTTGTACTTCATTGTGGCTATTTTCTGATCCACATGGGACTGCGGTATCCCAGAAATAGGTTCGTCTTGAAAGTGTGTCAACGAAATGTACTTTTTTCTTATAAAAGATAGGAATTCTTTTATAGCATCGTTTATCTTCAAAAACATATAGTGGTGATACTTTTTTGGTACAGGTATAAAACCATAAAATGTTTTCTTCGTAGTCTAAAAAATTTGATCTATTTCCTGATAGTAAATATCCTGCGTAGGGTATTTTTAATACTGCTAGTGCAAGTGATTGTAGGATTTGTGTCCTTTCTAATTCGCATAGTTGGTGAAGTGTTTCTAATTCAGAAAAATTTCTTGAAAAATTCGGCTAATTGTGTAGTCTAATTTCATATCTAAGTGAATATCATAGTGGATATTACCGAAATATGTACTATTCATTAGTGATAGTTCTTGTAAACGTGTGCTTCTAGTGTCATGGGGCTTTAGGTGTCCACCAGGTTGACCTTTACTTTTTTGAAAACTAACTGGTATATATGATGTTCCTTCGTTTATAGGATGACTTGTGGCGTATGGGTCGATTTTTATTTTTCCAGTGGTCATGTCGAATCCTTTTTCGTATTCAACTAATATTTCGGAGTATTGTGTTTTGTGAATTGGGTTTCTGTATTTACACGCAAGTTCTGTTTCTTGATATATTTGAAAACTTGTCAATTTATTTTCTATATTGTGTATGTTTCTAAAATTAGAACTTTGTTTTCGTGATGGATTTACTTGTTCATATGGAATTGATTGTATAAAATATTTTTCGTGAAATTTTATCATTCGAGCGTGTATTTTTGCTACTTGAAATGTTGTACATGTATCTTCGGGGAACCAAACAATTGTTGCTTGTGTTCGTGTTGTAGGGTCACAATAGCCTTGATCGTTTTTACAAGGTAATCTAATTCCTTGATAGATCATTGTGTTGTCAGATAAATCGCGTGTGAGTTGTATTTTTTCGAGTTGTATTTTCCAATCGAAAAGCATTATTTCTTGATATCCTTTATTTTTTGTGTCTGCTTTGCAGTTTGAAAGGTTATTTATACCAATGTGCGGTATCCAGTGTTTATCGTGTATGTCATAAGTTAATCTTCCGTGTGCGCCGTTGTATGGGTATTTTTCATCTAGTTTTATATGTCCTTGATATCTTTCAAGTTCTGCTTGATGTACAGAATCTGAAAAAACTTGGAAAAATACTAACTTTCTATCTGTGTTTTTATTTCTTGTGATATTTAGTCTGAGTAACTCGTTTTTACAATCTTCGGGATTGAGATGTAAAAGTCGTTCGATATTACTCTGGTAGAATGATTCGTGGTCAAGTCGGTTTTTGTTTCCATTTGAGACTTGTGAACAATGTACTTTCTCTTCAGAAAATGTTGCTGTGAATTTATATCCTATAATTGTTGTTGCTCGGGCTTTTGAATAAAGTGTCGCTATTACATTTGTAGTTTCTCTAGCTTGTGGTTCTGTTTTGCATTGTGATACTTGATTTATTGCATATTTGTGTAGTGTTTTTTGTTCATTTTCTTCACAATCGTAATGTGTTACTAATAAATCTTGGGGTCCTGTGCGGGGGGAAGGATTTATGTTCTGATTGGAGATTACTAGAGAAAAGAGTTGGAGAAAAATTAATATTTTTAGAATATACATGTGTATGATAATCCTGAGTATGGGTTATAAAATGTGATGTAACCAATTGTCTTTTTGGTATATCTGTCGTATTTGTATATTACTTCAGTTGTTATAAATGGTGGTGGTAGTTATTGAGCTCTTATATTTGGTGGGTTTAATGGGTAGGGATGTTGAGCAATATTGTTTAGTTTAACCGTGATTTCAAATTTTAATTGTAGACTATTTTGTTGGAGTATTTGGATGTTATGATCACGAATGTCTTCGTGGATGTCTTGTCTATATTGTAGTCTATTGAGTGCCCAGTTGTGGAGTCGGTTACGTTCTGGGTGTTGTCCAAATAATGGTGGGGGTGCTGTGAATGTATTCCAGTCTAATCTTAGAGGAATATTTGTTGATGATTGTTCTCGATATCTAGCGTCGAGGTTATTTGGGAAATTTAAGTTAAAAGGCGTTGGTGAAATCTGGCTTATTGATGGTGTTGATGGTAGTGATAATGTTTCTGGTAGTGATGAGGATGTTGTTGTATCCGTAGAAATATCTATTGGATCATTGATTTAATTTGGTTCACCTTCTGTGAATGATTGTGTTGTCCAATATGGTAGTCGTGATGTTTCGTTTGTGGGGTTAAAGGGATTTTCACGTATTTGTTCAGATGTTGGTGTTGAACCTAAGTAATCTGAGGGTAGGCTTGAGGTGCTACCCTCAGTTCTCGATATCTACGTTGTGAAAGAAGCGTAGGGGTTTCTGGTAATATACCAATGGGATTTTCTGGAGTACTTTGTGATGGGGATTGGGGTATATCAAAATGAACTCGGGGGGTTTGAAAATTTCTGTTTCGTCGAGGATGTATAATTTGTCTATTTATTTCGACTGTATTTTGGTTTTGACTAAGATTTCGTATTCTACTTAATTCTTGTGGTAGTGTTGGGTATAAGTTTTATGTTGGTTCATTTAGAGGTGCTTGTCGTTGAACTGGTTCTAGTGGTTCAGATAAGCGAGCGTGTCGTTCTTCAAAGGTATATGGGTTATCTTGAAAATAAATTCGTGTAGATGTTTGGGGGTTTTGGGTAGTTGAAGGTGGTGTTGGGTTATCTTGGGATGATGTCGGTGAAGACTGACTGTGTGATTGTTGGTTAGCAATTTTTGATGGTTTTTGATCTATTCTTTTATTGAAAAAATCTATGTTTATTATAGTATTCTTCTAGAAAAAGAATTAGAAGGATTGTTGCTAGGGCGAATGTGATGATTGCTTTCTTTATACATTTGCATAATGTCAAGATGAGGGATGATAGAAATATTATGAAAAATACAAATAGTAAAAAAATATATGTTCTACTAAAAATTGTTCGTATCATTTAGATAAGTTTTGTGAATCGTACCTGAGGATATAGTCAATAGCTTTTGAAAGTTGGAGGTATAGCTCAAATATGGAATAGAAAATTAAAAAATTTTGCAAAAAATGATTAAGATTATTACAAAAGTTTCAAAGGTATCAAAAAGAAATATGATTAAAAGTTTAAATATCGTTAAAAAGTTTATGAGAATGTTAAGAATTATGTTGACTGGTCGAGAGAAGAGCATTTAAGAAATGGCTTCTCGATCGAATATTTTTTGTTGTTTGAGGCAATTTTCAAGTGTGGTCGAATTATTTATTTGTTTTTTGACAAGTGGGTTGAGTTTTGTGAAAAATTGTTGGGGGCAAATTTTATGGAGATCGGGAGGTCTTCTTTGTCTTTATTTTTATTTGTCAAGTGATCAGGGGTATTTTTGAGATTTTTATACTTTAGGCTAATTAAAATGGTCGTTCTTTTACTTTAGGCTAATTTAACATATTTGTTTGGGGGGTATTTGAGGTCTGAGTTGGGGAAATATTGTTGATCTTTGGGTTATTAGATAAGGGAGGGTTATGATATTATGGTGATATTTATTTTAGTTGTCAAGTTGGAATGGTTTCTTTATTTTTGACCTGGAGGTCGCAAAGTTATAGTTATAGATATGCCTGGAGTTTAATATCTTTCGTCTAGTTGGTTTGTGTTAGAGTTATAGAAAGTGACGGATTGGATGAATCCTATTGGCTAATTTTGAACTAGAATCGTTGCGTGATTGTCAGCATTTTATTTTGAAAAATGAAACTTCAAAATATTTCAGAGGTGCAAAGATTATTAAATATAAAATTAAAGCTGTTTTTGAAGTTCAACCTTCTTTAATATTTTTGATTGTGGGATGAATGTTTTGTAGTTTTTACGTGGTTGATTTCTAAGTCGTGATGACTCTCTATGTTCTAATTTCTCGACTTGTTCTTGGGTTATAATTTTTTCTACCATTCTTCTATTTTTTCTTTCTTTTTGAGGTATATTTTGATCTAGTTTTTTTGTATTGTTTTTCGTTGTAGTTGATTTTTTATTTTTGTTTTCGAGGTGAATGTCATGTTGTTCCTTTGTTTCATTTTCCGTATGTGGTTTATTTTGAATAACTTTTAAACCTGTGAAAGAATATAATTGAGTTAGTTCGCGTCGTGCGTATTCTTTTGGGTAATAAGGTAATAGGTTGTTTCGATGTTGAACAATTTCTTTTTGGTCTGAGTCGGTGATTTTATATGTGACATCAGTGGGTTTGGCAATTATTTGGTATGGTCCTTTACGAAGGGGTTGTAATTTTTTAGAAATTCCTTTTTGAGTGTTAAAATTGGGTATTAAAACAAATGTTCCAATTTTTAAATCGGAGGCTGGTGTAAAGCGTGAATTTATTTGTTCATTAATGTTTTGCCTTTGTAACAACTTTTTTGTTACTTTTTGGTAAATTTCATTGTGTTTTTTAACTCTGTTTAAAATCCATTCGGTGTGTGTACCGGAGGCTAATTTAAGAATTTGTGGGTGATGAAAATGATCTTCATCATGTGTGTGTAAAGGTAGGTTATAACAAATTGAGTCTTTATTCGGTTGACAATGACTTTGTGCATTTTTATGAGAGTTTGCTGTAAACATAATTGGTTTCCGTGGCTTTTGATTAAAAACCATTTCATATGGTGACATTCCTAGAGTTGTCGTGATTTGTGAATTATATGCTAAGGGAAATAGTTTTACATCTGCTGACCATTCGGTGTATCTTGTATCATTTCCATTGATGATACATCTAAGATATTCTTGTAGTGAACGGTTCATACCTTCGACTAAGCCGTTTGTCCGAGGTGCGTGAGATGTACGTGGTTTGTGTTTGATGTTATATAAATGACATAGTGTGATGATTTCTGGTAGTCCGAATTTGGCTATTCAGTGTTCATAAAGTGCTGTGTAAGCGTAATAAGCATTACAATGTGGTACTGGGTTAAGTGCTACATAATGTGTAAATGCGTCAACAATTACCATAATGTAGGAGTTTCCTTCGGATGATGGTGAAATTGGTCCTTTTGTATCAAATGAAATAAGGTGGTTAAAGTACAAACTTTGTCCTTTAAAATCTTGTTTTTGTGCTATTTGTTTTTGATTTGGATAAGGTTTATTTAGCTGACATACTATACAATCATTGCATAGTACTTTTATCCAAATTGGTGCATTTGGGAAATAAACGTTTTGTATGAAATTTGAATATGTTTTCTCTGATCCAGAGTGTCCTTTAATGTTTTGTGTATGTGACATATTAAAAGCTATGAGAATCATACTTAAAGGGAGACAGGGAACTGTAGATTCATTTAATTGGTATTCTAGAAGGTCTGTGTTTTCATTAATTGTTGTATGATTAAATTTTCGAAAATATCGGAGGAGTGTTTTATTTCCTAAAATTGTTGTATCTGCCTTTACGGGTTTAGTTTTATATTTGTGCCATGATTTTAGTTGTCTAATTACTGGGTCAAGATTTTGATATTGTTTCAAGGTATTAATTGTAATTTTATCTGTTGGGGGGAGAAAAATGTTTTCAATTTCTAATTTAGATAAAAGAATTGTATCAAGTGGGTCATGGAGGTCAAAAACTTGATTTATTGTGTATTTTGAATCGTTTGTTTGTGGTCCTGATAAATTTTTTTTATCAGTTAGATTTTCTTTTTCAATTAACGGAAAAAGGTCTTTTTTATGCGAGTGTTGTTTTACTCTTTTTTGTTGGGTGTTATTTTTTATCCATTGTGAATATGGAATTGGTTTGAAAGTTGATGTTCCAAGTATTTCAACTTCGTAGTGGTTATTTTGGCAATCTAAATAAAGTGGGAAGTGTTGTAGATTATTTATCTGTGATTGTTCAACGTCAGTTTTTACTGCATATTTGCCATCTAGTCGGGGTGATGTTTCGTTTTCTGCAAGGTAAAATTTTAAATTTTTGGGTATTTCAACTGTAGTTTTACGTGTAAGTAATTCAGATGGTGTATTTCAACTTAATGTGTCTGGTAATGCAAGATTCTTTCCTGCTGTCCAAACTATATGTAAGTTTGGGAATTTCATTAGAATTAATTGAAATCTATAAACTCGGTGATTTGGATTGGATTTTTGTGTAAAGAGAAAAATGATTGGTTTGTGATCTGTGAATAGAATTGTTGGATGTTTTGATCCAAGTATCAGAAATTCATATTCTGTTAGTGTATAGATTATGGCTGTACATTCTCTCATTAGAGTTGAGACTCGTAGCTCTGCTTGAGTGAATAATCGAGAATTTGCTGATATAAGATTCATTTTGTTTGTTCCATTGTGTGATTGTAATAATGCTGCGCCGATGCCAAAATTCGAAGCATCGCACATTGCATAGAATGGTTGATTTGGATCTGGAATTGTATTCGAAATTTGTTCAGTTAAGAGTTTTTTAATTTCCTCAAATTGTGCTTGATGTTCTGTGTTCCATTCAAAATTATTTTGTTGTCTAAGTATATTATAGAATGGTCTTAAGTATAATTGCATTTTATAGACGTATTTGCTTAAAAAATTTAACATTCCAAGGAATTCTTGGATTTTCTTTTTGTTTGTTGGTGGTTGAAGCTTCTGAATAGCATCAAGGCGTGATTTTAATGGAGTGATTGTTTTTCTTTCTAAATTGTGTCCTAAGAATTTAACTCGTGTTAAAAAGAAGTGTGATTTATCGGGGGCGGCCTTCAGATTTTCGTTCTGAAGTATTTTTTGATAGTGTTCTAAAACATTGAACATTTCTTCTTTTGTCTGTGATTGCATAAAAACATCGTCTAAATAGGTGATTGCGTTTTTCTTGAGTATTAGTGGTCTAAAAATTTTGCTCATAAAAGCTGAAAATGCTGCTGGTCCTATGGATATTCCATAGAATAGGCGGTTGAATTCATATTGTTGATTTCCAATAACAAATTGTGTTAAGCGTCGCGATTGTTCATCTAGTGGCATTTGATTGTATGCACTATTCATATCTGCGGTTGTAAAGTATTTTCCGTTTATTTTTGTTAAAATAACTTGTATTGGTTCAATAGGACAATTGCATTTTGATTCGTCTATTAGTGAATTAAGATATCTAGCGTCTAGAACTATTTTTAACGATTCTCCTTTTGCTAGGATGATAACAGGGTTGATAAATGTGTTACCTTTTGGTTGTTCTTCTTTGTTTACCGGTGAGATAATTTTGTATTGTTCTAAAATGTCGAGTAATCTGTTCACTTTATCGTGTAAGTGAATTGGTACTTTACTTGCTCTTTGTTTTTGAAAACTGCGTCTGGTTTTAATGGGAGATGTAGTGATGAACTGATTTTGCCATTATCAAATTTGGATGTTGCATAGACTGATGAATATTTTATTAGCTGTTTGGCTAACTTGTCAAATTCGTCTTGTGTTATTTGTGAATGTTGGAAGTTAAACCTTGTTAAAAATTTCTGTTGATCCTCTGTATAGTTATTTATGTTGAATGTAGGTTTGAAAAATGGGGTTTTTGTGAAATATTCTGTATTTCTTTTTCATTACTTATTATATTATTTATGGATAATTCTTCATTAAGAATTGTGGATTGACAAATATCTAATAATTGGAGTATATTATTTACGCGGTATGCTTTTTCATGTATTGGTGATATCGTAGCGTCGGTTTCGCAATATCCTAAAAGTCCTAAAGGTAATGTTACTTGATAGGGTGTATTGTTGTATAAATGTAACGAAATAATATCTGAATTCGAGTTTTTCAAATATTTTATGGATGAAATTGTGATTTTAAAAAACTTATGGATAGGTTTGAATTCAAAGTCTGACATATAGAGTTGTTGTTTATTTTGATTTTTATCATATTGGTGAACTTGCTTTATTGAAAAATTATATATGTTTCCTGAAAGTGGTTTCAGGTGTTTTCTTTGTTGGTTATATATTGGATAAAATTTTGAAAAGAATGGTGGTTGTTTATTTAATCTTTGAAAAAATGTTAGGGATGTGTCTTTTGTTTTTGTGTATTTATCTTTGATTAGTATTTTACTATTCAAGATGTTGATTGTTGGTATATATTTAGAGATAAATGGTATTCCAATGATATTGTGTTTAATATCAGTGATATGAAATATTTGCTTAAATGGTTTATTTAAAATTTTATTTTGCTCTATTGTTCTTGTGGGGAGAAGAAATAATTGAATTTTTCCATAGTTTACCAATGTTGATCCTTGTGCTGTTGCTAGTTTACTGAAGGTTGCAAGAGGTGTTAGTTTTGGGTGTAATGTTTTTATCTCATTCCATGTGGGAATGTTTATTATGTTTGATTCTGCTCCTGAATCAATTAAAAAATCAATTTCAAGATCTGGTGGTTGAAATTCTTTGTTTCTTGGACTTTCTAAAAGAAATGGTATTGTCCAAATTTTTTCTTTGGGCTGTTTTTTTTGTATATTTTGATAGATGTGATTTGTATTTAAGCATTTTGTTTTGTCATTTTCATTGGATTTATTTACAGTGTTGATTTCGTTAGTTTCTTGTGCCGTTGGTGTAGTATGGATGGGTTCAATATAATAATTGTGAAGGAGTTCTAATTGATTTTCATATATATGTGATGAAAAAGGTTGTTCATTTATAATAGGTTCGTAGTCATTTTCGACTGCTATCATATTGATGGAGATAGTGTTTTCTGTATCACTTTCTGAATCTGATGATCCACAGTTTATTTGATTTAGTTGTAGTTCGTCATTTACTGTGTCATCAATACCTGGGGGGTCTGATGTTGTTTCTGGATTTGATTGTACTTGATTAATATGTCTTTGATGTTTAGGTGTACTACTTCTGTGGCGATTGTTAGAATTATTATAATGGTTATTATTTCTGTGTGGTGACTGGGAATAATTTCTATAACGATTATTATAACTTGAATGTCGATTTTGTGAATTGTTTCGTGATCTGTTTTGATAATTATCGTTTGATCTGTTATAGTTTGATCTGTTATATGAGTTATTCCTTGATCGATTGTTCGGGTAATTCTGATTTCGGTTGTTTGAATTACTTCTATTGCGATTATTTGAATAGTTTCTATTTCTATTATATGATGAGTTTCGTGATTGATTGTTTGGATAGTATTTATTCCTTGATTGGGAATTAGATCTAGAAACAATTTGTGTTGTATTCGAATTTGATCTGGAGTAGTTATTTCGACTATTTGGTCTATTGTAATGATTTTGTAAAGAATTTTGTGTATTTCTTCGTTCTGGTGATCTTCCTCTATAACTTGAGTTATATGGTGATTGATTTCTCGTGTAATTGGTATTGTTCGGAAGTGGTTTTCCTGAACTATTATTTTACGATATATGTTTTTGTTTTGTAGATTTTGGTCTTTTCCCATGTATTGATAGAATGATTTATTTGGTTCTTTGTGCTTTTGAGGTTTATTTTGATTGTTCTGTTGTTTTTGTCTACATTCAGAAAAACTGTGTCCGTATCGTCGGCAATAATTACACCATTTTTTGAAAGATGGTTTGCCTTTAAAGTTTTGATGTTTTTCGTAGATATTTAGTATTTCAGTGACTTTTTCAATCAGGTCTGTATCTGATTCCTGTATATTGTTGATATTTGTGGTATTTGTTTCAATTCGATTAACATATTGTAATATCAGATTTTCTGTTTCTTCAAGTTTCATTGTGATTTCCGCTTGCTCTAGTTTGTCTACTAGTTTTCGAAAATTTAAATCGG
Organism: Symsagittifera roscoffensis; assembly: GCF_963678635.1. Lineage (NCBI taxonomy): Eukaryota > Metazoa > Xenacoelomorpha > Acoela > Convolutidae > Symsagittifera > Symsagittifera roscoffensis. Next base: position 24,357,722 of record NC_087067.1, on the reverse strand, counting down.
GCTCTCGAATTGAGGAGGGATGGGATGCTCTCTTTTTTATTGCTATTTTCCTTAATTGAGGTGTTAAGGTCATCATTAAGATTTCTGTCATTTTTGTGTTTTTATAGTCGTGTGTATTTAATGAATATGCTTTTCGAACTAGTGTTTCGATACGTATTGCTAGTTGTTTGATGGTTTCATTTGGTAATCTGCGAATTTCCTTACATAAAACTCTTTGTTGTTGTTTATTTCTCTCGGAGTCAAACATTTTTGAAAATTCTTGTGTTAATCTTTTCCAATTTGATTTTATTTCTATAGGCAATACTGAAAACCATTTTTGGGCTGCGTTGTCTAAAGTTGTCTGTATCAACGCTGTGCGTCGATGTATCAAATTTTGATGTAGTGGCGTATTAATTGGCTCAGGTCCTATAATTAAAATTAAATTTGCTGTTACTGCATTTAAATAATCTTCTACAGAATATTCAGGGTTTGTTCCTGTGAATACCATGAATGGTTTGTTTGATGTTATTGATGATCCACCCATAAGGTATGGATTCATTGTCATTTGTAATGATTCTGCGGCATTTGGCATTTGTGAAAAATTTGAAAGTTGATTTTTTGTTATTTCGTGTTGTTGAAGGTAATATGGGAGTGGTATTTCATTTTGCATTTGTGTTGGTTGATATGAGTGTGTAATCATTGGGTTTTGTGGCTGAATTGGTTAAAAAGATTGTGTATTAATTGGGTTTTGCATTTGTATTGGTTGTTGATTTTGTGTATCTATTGGATGTGGAGAAAAATTTCTATGATATGTATGTGGTTTCTGCACTCTTTGTCCACGATATTCTTGAGTCCACGATATTCTTGATTTATTTGGTTCTTTGTGCTTTTGAGGTTTATTTTGATTGTTCTGTTGTTTTTGTCTACATTCAGAAATGTAGATGATGGTTGTAAATAATCATCATCAGAGGATAGATAATCCGTTTGATGAGGTGCTTGTTTTTTATTTTTATTCTGTTGAAAGAATGGGTAATTTTCACTACGATCCTGTGGAGGATGTGAATTAGTTTGAAAATTTACTGAGTTGGTTGTTGCCATTGGGTTATCGCAATATTGAGATCTTATCTGATTATTATTATTTTTTCGTGGGGGATAGTTTGTTTTTGATGAATGTGCGTAATTATAATTGTGTTCCGCAAAAGTGATTCTTGTGAACGTTCTGCGTGTTTTTGACGGTATTGTCATGGGTCTATATGTTTGATAATCCATTTGTGAATATTTTGGAGCAACCGAAGGCTTAACGGTTGATTGTAAGGTTACCTGTGCTAGTGAAGTGTTTGTATTTCTTGGTGTTGTTAAATTTGGACGTATCGGTGAAATACTTTGTTGTGTAGTTGTTGTTGTCTGAACGATTTCTTCATTTATGAAGTGTGATGGTGTTTGATGTCTTGTTGAGTGAGATTCCTAGTTCCATTAAGGTTTTCATTGTGTATGACGGTCGAATTTAAACTGTTATTTCGCGTATCAGGTAAAAATGTATTGTAGTTTAATGGTGTTGCATCAATGGTTAATGGTACTACTCTTACATAATCTCTTGCATAAGATATTGTACTTATTGCTTGACTTGAGATTGATTGTGGAATATTTATGAATGCATAATGAGACCATTCGGGGTCCCAAACGTAGTCTGACTGTTCTGTGATGGCGGTATCATCGTTTGAATTTTGAGGTCTGAAATTTTTTCTTGCTTGTGAAATTAAATCTATATTATGTGTGAAATAATCTATTATAAACCATGCCAAAATTTTTTGTAAGTCATGTTTTGTATGTTGTGAAACTTCATCTTTAGTGAAATTTTCTTTAATTATATGTAGGAAAGTTGAAAATAGTGTGATTTCATGTCGTACCCTTAAATGTTTGGATGTCTCTGTCGGTGAGACATTTGAGATTGGGGTTTCGTTTTCTAATATTGAAATATAACTATATATTATTGCAAAAACTTCATTAGTAAATATGGAGTTTGCTCTTTGTGAGTTATGATATTGTATGCTTTTTATATATTCTAAGAATACTTTTGAAAATTCTAAGTCAAGATCATCTGTTTGAATTACATATCTGCGGTGATTCGGGTTTGGTGTACTGAATTCTATGGTGTAGATTCCGTATTGTTGTGTTAAATTACATATATCTTTCAGATAGTGACCAATAATTTGTCTTTTGATTTTTACATCTGGGAACTCTGCTTTACATGGGCTGATTCCGGGTTCAAACAAATTTAGGAGGAAATTCTTGCAAAGATCATATTGTCCTCTATTATCGGGTGCATCTACGAGGAAGGGGTAGATATCGTCATCATCTGGACTATCTTCACTTGGAATGTGTGTTTGGCTCATTTTTTCGTTTAATGACTGTTAATAGGTAATTATCGATGTGTCTAATTGGTTGATTCCAATTATACAAGTGTACTGGTTTGTGTTTATATTGCTTTTGTATTCTTCTTTTTCCTCTTTTTGATGAATTTGAAGTTGTTTCTGAGTCGGAAAAATATAATTGATCGTGAATGGGGCAATTTTTATCAATAGATTCTTTTAATTTATAAAGTTTGTCTAAATTGCTGGCTTCTGATTCTGAAAATGCGTTTCTATTTTTTGAAAATCTTTTTTGTGTGATTTGTCTTTGTTTGGTTATTATTTTCCTTTTTAGTGTTTGTCGTTTTGTTCTAATATATCCAACTGTTTGTGTATGAGGTGTGATTATCCTAATTTGAATGATTAGTTTTGTTCAAAAATTTCTATTAGTCTTGGGTTTTTTGAAAGGGTTGGATAGTGAATCGACGTTTGAGGTCGTTAGACACTAGCTAAGTGGGTGGGGGAGAACAAAGTTGTTCTTTTTGATCCAAGGATAGGCCTTGATGATCAAGTTTTAAATTTAATGAAATAGAAAAATTTAATGTAGATCCAAGGATAAGCCTTGATGATCTTATTTTAAAATTATATTTTAAGTTTAAAATGGTTTAAATTGTTCAAAATGTTAGTTTTGATATTTAGTGAGCTTATGATTGCTGTTATGTTTAGGTGATGAAGCTGGGACAACTGATGATTTTATGATTACTAACAATTTATTGTCATGCTACTAATTTTGTTTTGATTTTTAATAAATATTTTTGAAACATGTTTTATATAATACTGCAGAATTTAGGAAAACGATCTGAGATTTGTTTAGCGCCTGAAATGATCATGAAGATTGACTTCAAGGTTTTATGTTTGCAAATGAAAATCTAAATTCATTGCTAATAAAATTCTAAATATAAAAGTTTGTGTTGGCTTTTGCCGTACTATCATATAACTATTTGGTAAGTTTCTACTTTGTCGTATGTCGTCTCTGGTTCGAGGTCTTCTTCCAATTCCGGGTAGTTCTATTATTGTTCGGAATATTGGCTCTGATCTATTGAGTCGTAGAGACATTTCGATTAAATTATCGTCGTATAACATTTTAAAAATGTTTTGTCTAAATTCTAATCTATTTTTGGTTAATTCTAAGCTTTTAAGGTCTTGTTCGAGACTTATGGTCGCACCAGATGAGTTAAGTCCGATATGGTTAACTCATAGAGTAATTTCGGATAGGGTACACCGTCTGCTCGTCACGCTATCTTATTTTCGACCGGATAGATTCGTGCAACTTCTTAGTCTAATACCGATCCTAATCTTACTCTTATACTTTCTAGTCTCAGGGTGTTTAACTAGTCTCTGCTAGGCTCAATAGATCAAGGGTATACTGGTTTGTTGCGGCTGCTGAAGTTCTCTTGGAGAGACAACTAATTTCTAAGTTAAATTCAAATCTCTCTGGTGCTGAAATTACAGGTAATTTCAGCACTTACAAATAAGTGGGTTGTTAGTTAGATGGATCATGATTGGTTAATATTAAATACTTTACAGTGGTAAAATATCTAATTTATCCAATCATAAAATGTAGTTTAGATCAGGTTCCATTTTGTTGGTTCAGGTTCATATGTTTTTTAAGTGCACTTTTTCTAGACCACTCATACGCAT